>NC_067482.1:76477079-76652243 GCF_947179515.1 Apodemus sylvaticus
CATTTATATTTACATTTCTGTGTGTTTTATTTCACAGGAAATGAAGAAGGGAAGGAGTTGCCTGAGCTCAGAGCAGCTCAGGACATGTGAAGGATACAGCGTCAGGCAATGCAAGGACAACTCCCAGTTGAGGAAGCTGAGAGCCTGTGTAGAAGGGTAGATGAGTCAGAGGTTTGCCCTGCCTCTCCAGTCTCCCTGCCGCTGCCCCTTCTCCAAGAAAAGGAGGCTTCCTTAAGGACTCCATAGTCAGGCAGTCTTAACTAGATGGAGGGAACAGAAGATGCAGGTAGAGGCTTGTGGGATGCGTCCAAGGGATTCAGTGAGGATCCGATCTATGTTGTTCTCTTTCCCTGTTCCCAGACACATGGATTTGGGCCTAGATCTACTCAGTAGGCCCTGGCATTGTCTACGAATTCTCCCCAGGCTTTGCGTCAAAGCCTCTTCTCCATTACGTTGGCCTGTATTAGGGATGAAGCTGTATCTGGGGGGTCCAGTTGATAAGGTACACACTCAGAAACATGACCCAGAGTGGAAGCAACTGGCACTTGTGTAAGTCCCTAGCTACTGGACTGGGGCTATATAGCTCAGTGGTAGAGCCCTTACCTCTAACATTAGCAAGACTCTAAGGTTCCATCTCTAGTTGTGTAAACAATAAATGAAAAACTCTTTTACCAACAAAAATCTAAAAAGGAAGGGAAACTATCTTAGAGAACAAAGGCTCTCCACACTTTCAGATCAGGAAATATAAAATTGTGTTTCTCCCTGCTACCCCCTTTCCTCAGACTCCAAACTGAAGCCTTTTATGACTCATCATGGCAGACAAGTTGGGGAGCCCTCTCTGGGCTTCAGTTTCTCTCACTGTAGAAAGAAGGGTTTTAGTTTACCTCTAGGTCAGGACCTGGAGCTTCTGTTGTGCATCCCCAAACCCTGCCTCACACACTGGGATCCAGAAGGCAAATTTGCTGTCCCAGAGTGAAGGCTCTTGGGGTGGATGAGGGTACCTGGGAGCGATGAGGTAAGCGGACCTGACCAGATACCCACAGTGATTAGTGGTGGCTAGAGAAGTGTCAGGAAGCCAGGCAGGAGTTTCCATTCAGAGCAGTGGGCAGTGATGGGTTCATATGACAGTAGGTAGCAAAGCTGAGGCGCAGACTCAGGCTTCTTGGGTCTCTCACTGAGAAATAGGTCTACTTCTCCAGCTCAGCAACAAATGCCCAGGTGTTCAATACATAGTAACCAGCACACTGTGGATTCCTCTTTCATGCTGCAGGACCAAGGACAGGACTCTACCATCACCCCTGTACACAGTCTTACAAATAAGACCCTGGACTTGGGTCAGTTCAAACAGGTGCCAGCTGGTCCAAAGCATAAGAGATAAGAACAAGGCTGTATGAATCCCCTAGGTCAACCTTGGACACCCACATTTAGTCAGCTTGAAGGATCCATCACATGGCTCTGACCCAAAGAATCCGCAAATCTTCTAGTCCTGGGCCTGAAACACATTAGCCACGGAGCTGGTCTCCAGAGCAGGCGCTCTGCAGCACAGTGCCCACTCAGCAGGACTCCTAGGCATGGGATCATCCACTTCTGTTCTATATTCTACAGAAACGGATGCTGGGGCCATTTCCATGACCCCAGCCCCTGGTTTAGTCTAGAAAGGAAGGAAAACAATGGTTGCCCCTTGAGGGATTGTTCAAAATATCAAAAGTTCCATAGACCCTAAACTTGACCCTGATCCCTCCTCCTGGTAGGCTGCAAAGAAACATCCGCAGAGATGGACTCTGGTTCCTGGAAGCAGATGGCCATGGGAATCCAATGTCTGTCATTCACTGCACCCCATGATGCCTGGGGACATAGCCTCCCACATCCACAAATTTGAACCTTCCAAAATACAGGTGTTGGGGGTGGAGCATCCCAAACAAAAGCTCCTCCTACTAGACAGCAGTCCCTGGCTACTGAGCATAAGTCCAGTTCTTGCTCCAGGTTCTATGTAAACACCTCTCCTTGAGGGCTGGAAAGATGGCTCTGCAGTTAAAGACCCTGATTTAATTCCCAGCATCCACATGGCAGCTCACAACCATTCATAACTCCAGTCCCAGGAAATCTGACACCCTCTTCTGTATGCCCTGGGCACTGGGTGCATACATATGATACACAGACATACATGCAGTCAAGACACTCATACACATAAAAATAATAAAATTAAAAAACGACCTTCTTCTCCAACATAAAGTGCAATGAAGCCAGATGGTGCCAAGGTCTCTGGCTGCCCTGACCTCCAAATGCATTTATTTTCACAGAAAAAGTCCAGTCTAGACGGCTGTGCCAGGGGTGTGGCCCAGACCTATTAGGATCACCCCAACTACATGGGGGTACGTGGCTGCCACTATCCCCACCCAGCCTTGGCCCGTCCCACTTCACTCTGGCCAGGATTTCTGTAAGAAGTCTTACTGGAAACTCCCCGTGAACCCCCGCCCCCACTGGATCCCAAGGTCCTGGCTCCTTCATGCGGCTTCCCAGAACACAGCATTTCCAGCAGCTCCTCATACTCACGGACCTGCTCTAGACTAAGCTTGGCCAAGCTGGACGAGGGGCTGCTCACAGCCAGCAAACAACTCCAGTACCAGGCCAGTCACACAGCTGCTCAATTATTGCTAACTGGGACTTTCAAGTTCAGGCTCCAGCCAAGATTGACAGATCCTGGTGGATCCTGATCTATTATTTAGCCATCTCTCCCAGTTAGTTCACTCAGCACTGGAACACTAAAGACCACCCATTAGGGCTGCTCTCAGTAGCTCTCTACCTGGACATTGGTGGTGCTCAGTAGAGCCCCCTGTGTGCCAATCAAACCCTAGTCATTGAGACAAAGGTCATCTTGATTTATTAAGAGGCAATGGTCCCTCCTTGAGCATTCCTGTGTTTTAGCATTCCTATGGGTCCCAGGACAAGGCTTAGGCTCCATTCAACTAACCCAGCCTTGCGCAGTCCCAGCCCACTGCAGAATGAGTATGCTATAGGGACCTGATCTTGTGCCATCAAAGCCCAGGCAGCACTCAGTCACCAGACCTGGGTCCTTGAGAGGTGGGTCATGGAGCGGCTGGATAGGCCAAGTCATCCAGCCAGTCCTTGAGCAGTTGTGGCCTGCTCCAGCCTGGAACCCAGCCTGCTCACTGAGGCCAGGTGCCACGTCGATGAGGTCTGCCGTCAAGGCCGCTCCTGTTCATCTTCCCATGTAACCAGTCTCCATCTGTGAGGCAGGGCTGTGGCTGCTTCCACCCAACAGCTGTGTGAAATGGATGTCACCTGGGCCCAGTGTAGCCATATGGGTGCCGCAGCAACAGGCTCTGATGACTGGGAAGCACGTGGGTGTGGTAGTGCTCCACCATGCTGCCTACACTTGCAAACAGAACCTCACCTTCCAGGTAGAACTTAGAGTCCTGTGGGAAGAAAGAAAGCAGGCTCAGCAGGGACTGAGTAGCCCACTGTCTCAAGGCTATATCCCCCTCACCTCTTCCCTCAGCTTCTCAAAGGGGAAGGCCAGTGGTAACGATGACACTAATAGTCAGGTTTGCCCCCAGCTGCCCATGTTCCCTCCCTGTCCGTTCACACACATCAGGTCTGTGTTCTCGAGGTCTCCTGTCAGTACCCTCTCATTAGCCTCAATGTGAGAACTGCTCTCAGGGCGAGGTCTGGGAAGGGTCAAGGGTGGCTACCCAGGACTTCTAGAGTAAGCTAATGACAAAGCAAGGTTAAGAGAGGAAGAAGGCTGAGACCATGAAGAAGAGACGGAGGGCAAAGGACAGGGGAGGGCTGATGTTATGAAGGGCCCAGTCCAGTTTCCCGCTGCCAGATCCTGTCACAGGGGGACTCACCTGGCTCTTGGTAAGCCTTGAAGCCAGTGCCCCTACCCCACCCTCAGAGCAGGGCCCAGTTTCCCACCTTCTCAAAGATGCGATAATTCCTCACTTTGTTAGAAGATTCATCCCACACGACCAAGACCTACAAGGAGGGAAATAATGGGGCAGGGGGCTTAGAGGAGGCGGGAGGTCTGGCCAGCAAAGCCTGAAGAGTAAGAAGCAATTATGGGCTAGATGTTGTAGTCCTCAGGGGTAACGTAAGCTATGGTCCAGCTGTATCACCTGTACAGAGATAGCTCTTCACCCTGGGGGTCACCCCTCTGCCCTTAGCAAGTCCCTGGTGCTAAGTAGTGGGAACCATCTCTCACATGAGTATGGCAGGTGCGGTGTTGCTTAATGGATACTCATCCTCTTGCTACTTCCTCTGCCCCCACATGTCCTCCCTTTCCCTCCGCACAAACCCCATCCTAATTCACCCTATGACTCCATGGAAGGCAGCCATATTCACTCCCAATTTACAGAAATCACTGAGTTCCAACAACAGAGAGAGAATGTGCAGCCGGGCAAGGACCCCAAAGTAAGAATTCAGTTAAGGTGCCAAATAAGAGGACAGAAGGCTCTGGTGGCACAGGTATCCTTTAGCAACTGTCTTACCTTCCCTGACTTGGTTGAGGAGTTCCGAATGCAATATAGCCCATCCTGGGGCTCTCCACGGGGGTCCGTAGCTTTGAACAACCTAAAATAAAACAGGGAAGTCAGCGGGCTCGTACCTGCTAGCCCCACTCTACTCCCGGGCTCTCTGACCGCTGCTCTTGGCTTTCAGTTGTAATAGAGGATAATAGAGGATATAAAGCTGGAGGGGCTTATGAGAATAAAAAACCAATTCAGACCACTGCTGTCATGTCCTCCTGTGCTAAGGCCCCAGCGCTTGCCCAGCACCAGTGAACAAGGAGACAAGGGACCTCACACTGTCCCAGCAAGTACAAGCAGCACTTGGCACTAACCTTTCCACCTCGCAGGACTCTGTGGTGTTGACAAACACTGAGTTAGGCAGCGGCACCTGAAAGAGGCCAATGGTGTCACTGTCAAAGTACGAGTGACCCTCCACATGTCACATGTCACTGCTCCCCTAACTGGCTGCCACCTGCATCAGGATACAGGGCTTCGCAGTGTCCCGCCCCGCCCCCCAGCCCAGATCTGGAGCCCTTTGTGCAGGAGAGCCAGTGAGTGCCCCCCCCTACAGCTCCCCCATGTCTGTGCACTTGCTGGCTGTGTGGCCAGGACCCCCCACTCAGTCTTGCCTTCTCATAGTCCTCATCTGAGTCCTCCTCACCAGTGTCAGCCTGTGAGGGCTGACGGGCCTTTTCAAAGGAGAAGCCTCTGAAACTCTGTCCATCAGGGGGCGATCGCCTGGGGCAATAAAGAGAGAGACAAGAATCTTAGCACTCTCAGACGTGGACAGGTCACCCCTCCCTCCCCTCCACACACGACCCATGGGAATCTTGGTGTCAGCTTTCTCTGCCCCTTGTGGCAGTAACTGCTCAGGACAGCAAAGCTCTGAGACTCTTGCTCAATGGAGGCAAGAGAGTTATCTTAGCCCTGACAGCAGAACTACAAAATCAGGGCTGCCATTAATACTGATAAGCAGGGGCCACCTGAACTCAGGTATTATCATATAGTGGACAAATGCACTGGGCACTGCCTGGGCCCAAGATCTACTATTGGGTGTCTGTGAGACTCTGGCAAAATCACAGGTCTCTTAAAGCTACAGGACGTGGACAGACTGGGGGAGGCTGAATAATGCAATCTGACTACAAAGGACACCAATATAAGAACCCAGCCCACTGCACAAGTAGCAGGCAGTCCCCTTGAGACTAGTCTCCAAGCCTTTGGGGAGAATTGAAGGAACCCACACATGCTCTGAGATACAAATCTGTATCAGGGTGAATAAGGCTAGATATCACCCGCACCACTGAATCAGCCAGGGGCAGGGGAGACTGGAGGGGTAAAGACATCCTTCCAACCTTGTACCTAATGCTTCTCAGAATGTAAGGGACACTGGTAGAGAGCAGACTGGGTTGAAGGAACCTATTGGCTGGCAGGCAGAGGCACCACCCAAGCCAGACTCACTGGAGGTGGGGAAGAGGTGTGTTCTCTGGTCTAGGCAGCACTGCAGGCCGAACGGTGGCCTCAGGCATGGGCATCTTCTGCACAGGAGGCCTGGGGGCCACAGGCGGCACAGGTGCAGACTTGGCTGCCTCCCTTGGGGAAGCCTCTTCAGCTATCTTCAGGAACTTGGGTTTATTAGCAGGCACAGGTGGGGGCACAGGTGGGGGCTCAGACGTGGGTGGCCCTCGGGAAGACAGGTGGAATGACTTGAGTTTGTCACAGTTCCTGGAGTTGGCAATGGCCATGGTGGTAGAGTTGGAGACAGAGCTGGTCCCATGGCCAGGGGTCCAGGGTTCTGGGCCGGGGTTCACACTGTCTCGGAAGCAAGGATGTTTCCGGAGGTTGGGCACAGTGGGTACACTGCTCATCGGGGGATCGCTCATCCTTCGAGGGGTAGCAGGCACCCTGAGGCCAGGCTCTCCTCTCCTCAGGCCCAATGGGTCCTTCTTAGCGTCCTCAGGGGCAGGGGCAGTGTCTGGAAGGCCTCGCTTGGGAGGTGGGGGAGGCAGTAAAGGGCTTGGGCTTTTGGAGTTGAAAGAGTGTGCGCGGGGCAAGTCAGAGGAGGCTGGCTTCCGAGGAACAGGCACAGGGGGTGGTGGGTAGGCTGGTGGATACGTCAGGGCATCTGCAGAACAAAAAACAACAGCCAGTTGGCATCCCATAGACAGAAGCTAGACCACCACCATCCTAAACTAGCAACAGGCAGCAGGAGCCAACCAGGTATGGGCTTCTCGTGGCCACACCTTCAGCGGCCAGCAGCAGCTCATTCAGCACAGGCATCCGTCACACCTCACCCCTGCCCTACCTAACACCCAATATCTAGCCCACCACCCAGCTTCCCCTGGGCCCGAGCCACCCGGGCTCTCAGGCCCTTCCCATCCATACCCCTGAAGACAGTCCAGGAAAGGTTTCTACAGCCTAGATGCTACATGAAGCACTTTCAAGCTTCCCACAGGTAGGAGGAAACAGAGTTAGGATGCCCAGGCCTTCTCCTGAGCAAGAGGAAGGGCGAATTCTGCACAACACAGGTGAACAGGATCGGCCAGAACCCCTGGGATGAAGATGGAGGCTGTGCTGACAACGAGCAAAGGGCATGGGGTGGCGTCCAGCCCAGATGTCACGTGGAGCACCAGGACGATAGTCTGGGACAAGTGGGAATGGCACGAAAGGAATGAGACCTGAGGCCTGGGTGACCCTCAGTCACAGGGAGGGTGGGGATGTCCCTCAGGAGGTAAACGCAGCAGACAGAAGAGCAAGAAGGGCCAGAACGCCAGGCACCCGAAGGAGTGAGGCCAGGGAGGAGTCGGGGAGGTCTAGAGGGCAGGAGGAAGAGTGGCGGAGACTGTCCAGCGAAGGCTGAAGGTGCCCTGAATG
This sequence comes from Apodemus sylvaticus, assembly GCF_947179515.1. Taxonomy (NCBI): domain Eukaryota; kingdom Metazoa; phylum Chordata; class Mammalia; order Rodentia; family Muridae; genus Apodemus; species Apodemus sylvaticus. The sequence continues at coordinate 76,484,480 of NC_067482.1, forward strand.
TGCCTACACACAGCTCAAGGACAGAGACTTCTTCCCTTTCCTACTCCTTGGAGCTGGGTAATCAAGGTGAGGACTGAGGTAGGAAGTGTGAGAGTAGGAAATAAAAGCCAACAGTCTGGTGGCTGAAGGAGCATTAGCAGAGCTGGCCTGAAGGCAGGGAACAAGGATGCCAACACCTACAGCTAGTCAGACGGAAGGAGGAAGGCTAGGTCAGTGGACAACGTAAAATAGAAATGGGCGATAGGCCCAAGGCATCATGACAGAGGAGACACAGCTGGAGTGTTCTGAGTGGAGGAAGCAGAGAAAGCACAAGGCCTAAGGAGGGGAAGGACGGAGACATGGCCCGCCTTCCCTGTCACTCACACAACCTGGCCTACAGCTATGATCCACAGAGAACTTGTTGCCCTGGGCAATGGGCCTGCCTCAGGCCAGCTCACCTCCCAGTGTCCTTTGTTCCCTGTCAGCCCCCAGGACCACCCCCCTATCCTGACCCTCCATCCACACAAGGTTAACTGGGAGGCTGCAGGAGCAAGTAAGTCAAGTCAACCAGCCCCGAATCTCTGAATACTCAGATCACAGCAAGGAAACCCTGTCCACCAGAGCAAGGCCCACAGCCTGCTAGGTGTGGTGCTACATGTTTTTAATTCTGTACTAAGGAGGCAGAGACAGGCAGATCTGAGTCTGAAGACAGCCTAGTCAGGAAAGATTCAGGACAGCCACTGCTACAGAGAGAACCAACCAAACAATAAAGACCCACCAGCCTAGGAGAAGCTCTATTCTTGGTCCTGGGCTCTGGTCTCTACTCACCAAGGAGACCCCAGGACCAGCTAGCCACACTACATACCTTCAAGCTTCATAGGCCCCGGAGAATCAGGCTCCAAGTACGAGTCATCTTCATCTTCATGTTCGTAATCTACATGTAGTGAGTGGGCAGGGGTGAGACACAACACAGCCCAGGCCCCCGTGTGCAGACCGGGTGGCATGGCCCGCTGCACTTGGCTCCATTCATGAGAACAGGGTACCCAGGAGGTAGGGTTGAGGACGACTGAGACCTGAACTCACACTGCTAGAGGTCAGGGGCAGAGAAACTGCAACGCTCTGCCAGAGGACAGGGCAGAGAGCAAAGCCAAACATGCCATTTCTCTCCTTCTGGGCAGCCCAAGCGGGTTCCCTGTCAGCAGTCAGGAGGACATATGGCAGGCACAGGTGGAGAGATGGCCTTACCTTCATTGTCTGTGGGGTATGAAGACAGGCTGATATCTATAGGTCGCTCGACTGCACCGTAGAAACTGTCTGTGTCTGAGCTAGAGTCGCTGCAACCAAGAACAAGGAATAAGCAATGAAAACTAGACTAGATGTCCCCTCATAACCACGCAAGAACACGCCCAGCACCACCGCCACACAGATATGAACATACACAGACACGAGGATTATCCCTCACATATGTATAGGCAAAAGGACACGAAGGTCATAAAGACATTTCGACACGTATATACATGGACAAACATAGGGACTGGAGGCTTGGGACCAGCTACGGTGCCACCTCCTTGCCCCCACTGCAGTTTTAGGCACCCTGACTGGCTTGATGCGTCAGAACTGTCCACATGTCCATGTACTGTCCAACCCGATGGCCAGGAGCTCTGGAGTCTGTTCAGAATCTCAGGGCAGGTCCTTGAGAGTGCCCAGCCCTCTCTGGCTTGCAGTTTCACTGACTCCAACAGGATTGACTTATGTTCCCTAGAGAGCCACTGCTGTTTGCTGGGCCATCTCATGGGTGAGGATGCTGAGACCAGTCCTCCCCCAGGGTCAAAGTAGACACCAGGGAGCTAAGAATCCACCGCCCTGAGCTGTAAATGCTGGGTCTCCACAGCAGGGGAAGGAAAAGGCATATAGGAGTTCCACACAGGAGTTACAAATAAGCACAACGGACTGAGACAGAGACAGAGCTGGAAGACAGACAAGACCAGAGATGTTGCATGCACACTTGTACATGGTTGCACATGGTTACGGTAAGCACGTGTGCTTCCGCACACATGAAGCTTGCCTGGCATCTCCAGAAAAACCTTTATGGACGTGACTATAAGTCTAGTCTCCAGGGACTAGAAGGGAGCCCTAAGAGCCGAGAAGCCCTTGGGACCACCACCCACGCGTCATGTCCCTTGGCATACCTGGTGTCTAGAGGTAGTTCTTTCTTCTCATGGAAGTGGCCAATTTCCCTCCGTAACAAGGCCATCCAGCTCTGTGGGTCAGGAACAGCTATAGTAAGTATGATGTTGCCCGGAACAGTCCCACTCCACCCTCTTCCCACCACTGTCTAGCCCTATGTAGTAGCCACCAAGGTCCAAGGAGAGGAACCTAGCTAGGTCCAGCATAGATCGTGTGGCTCAGACATGAAATCGCCCTCCTGGGGCTGCAGCTGCCCCTCAGCCATTTCAATTTCTGGCATATTCCCATGGAGTGTGCAGGCACCGGGCTGTGGGCCTAATCCGCCTGGCTGCCCATACATCTCGACCAAGTCTTTCTCTTCAGAATCCTAGCCTCCTGTCTAGAGCTCATGGAAGGTCAGAGCCTGGTGGTCAGTGTGGCACTTCAGGCAAGTCCTGCCCGGCTCCTGGGGCCCTGCTACCTGCCAATCACCTTGCGCTCATCCTCAGAGGAGGCTGAGAAGAACCATGTGCGGTGCTTCTTGCTGATGTGAATGATCTTGAACGGGAAGACATTGTTGGATGTGGTCTCCTCAGCTGCCCGCATCACTCTGAGAGCACATTGACAAAAGTCACCAGCTTGTCCACTCAAGAGATGGGCTTATCAACCCCTATGGCTGGACTTTTGCTACTTAATGGGTTCTTCTTTTCCCACCCTTTATCCCCCCCAGTTTCACCCACTATCACTAGATAGGAGAGAAAGGACTGTAGAAGGAAGGGGTGGGGAATAGGTCTGAATCTAATTTCTTTCTCCTTGAGCACGACTACTAACAAACTACAACCAACCTCCCTACCCCCAACCCTGAACAACCAACAACCATGAACTGCACCTCTCAGGGACTTAGCATTGATACACCCTCCGAAAAATTCCCAGAATTCCAAACATTACGCATTGCAGAAATTATCTGCCACTGGCAAAACCATGCCTCTGCCAGAGCACGAGGCAAATCATAATCAGCTGCTACAAAGCATCCCCAGATCCCCATGCCTGGGATTAAGAAAAAAACATAGTCTTACAACATATCTGTGCTGTTTGTTTGTTTTGTTTTGTTTTGTTTTTTGGTTTGGTTTTTTTGTTTTGTTTTGTTTTTTTGTTTTTCAAGACAGGGTTTCTCTGTGTAGCCCTTGCTGTCCTGGAACTCACTCTGTAGACCAGGCTGGCCTTGAACTCAGAAATCTGCCTGCCTCTGCCTCCCAAGTGTTGGGATTAAAGGTGTGCGCCATCACTGCCCGGCTATTTTTTTTTTTTTAAAGAAACCAAAATTCCAGGATTCTCACTACACAGCCCACCCCTGAATTGATTCCAGCCCTCAGCATCATGCCTTGCCTGGGGAATACGGGCAGATCTGGAGAGTCTCTGCCTGCTTATGCTCTCAGTAGAATACCTAGATGCTTTAGGGAGTTAGCAGAGTATGAGCTCAGGAAGGTGCTGGGTCTGCAAGGACTTCCCAGGAGAACACAGTACAGGGCTACAACGCTGCAAGGCAGTGAGCCTGGATACCCTACAGCCCTCAAGGCCACAAGAAGGACTCAAGATGACCAATAGGCCAACATGCAGGTCCCATTACTCCCTTGAGGGGAAGTTCATGGATTCTGGCTGGCTGGAGCCCAGCCCATAATGTCGTAGGGAACTGAACTAGAGCCTGGGAAGACTCTAGAGCCAGGAAGTCCAGGAAGAGCCTGAGTTTGGGACAGCCTGCGATGGATGGACCCTGGGCTCCCTGGAAAGGAGGTGTGCTAAGTGAAGAGCTTGATCAGAGGCTGAACAAAGAGTTTACAAGATGGTAACTGAATGGGAACCCTGCAAAATAAGCCACCCAGGCCCTTGGTACCTGGACTCCCAAGAAGCTCCTAATAAAGGCCTCACTCCACACATACTGTCCCACCCACCCCCTGCCCTCAGCAAAAGACGGGGTAGGTAGAATAACATCCAGCAGGCAGATGAAGGCCATCTCAGACAGCCAGGGATTGGCTGTGTGGTGTAGGGTTGAGAGGGAAAGCAATCGGCACGGCCGGGAGATTGGTGAACAGCCAGGATGGACACTCACCTGTTGTAGCCACTCAGTGAGAAGGCGCCCTGTGGGGAGGCAGACGTGCTGCTCTTGAAGTAGTAGATGCAGCGCTTGTGGATGATCACAAAGCGGAGGGGCCCTGGGGACAATTCAGCAGCAGAGGTGAGCCACAGAGCCACCAGACAGCTCTACTCTGTGGCGCTCTCCCGAGGCCCTGGGCCACTTGGAAGCAGACCCCGGAGACTGCAGAAGGTAGAGCACGGAGCCGAGCTGGTACGCTGCCCCTTCCTTGGACTTTTTTGGGGTCAAATATAAACAAGTTCACTGGCGCACTGGCAAGTTTTGGGGCCCAGGGAAGACCTGGCCACCTAAAGAAAAGGCCTCAAAGGGACAGTAAGAAAGAGCGGAGCCTGGACCAGAGGCCTAAGGAGTCCGTGGCAGCCTTGCTTGGAGCGATAGGGCTATTGGGGAGGTGAAGAACTGACAGGGCAAAGAGAGCAGAGCTTAGGCACCCAGAGCCGTCTGTGAGAGCCAGCGAGGTGGAGCTGTTCGCAGGCTCTACTGTTTCTGCCCAGAACAGCCCCTCCTAACCCTGGGAAAGGTAATTTGTGGTTCTTCCTTGCAGGCTGCCTATACACTGATATGCACACAGGGTCCAACAGTCCACTAGAGATCTCAGCTAAGCAACACAGGGGCAGGAAGTCCCCAGCAGAGGGCATTGCAGAGGTAAAAGCATGTCTGTGGCTGATCAGAGATCTGGACGTGGCTCTAGTGCTCTGTCTCCAGCATCCTGACACTCAGCTGGCTCCTGGCCTGGCACAAGGGATTGTCCTGGGCCACACGACTCACCAACTCGCCCACAACTCACATACAAGGCAAGAACAGCACTGAGGGTCACCCTGAGGTCCTCCAGCCTTGGCTGCAAACTGAAGCACTCATGACTAGCTGGTCAGTACCATACACAGCAAGTGTCCATCCTCACTTTGCCTAGCTATACTGTGTTGGATCCTGTGACAAGGTCCAGCATAAGGAACTTGTCAGGTTTACCAGGTGTGCCAGCTGCCAGAAAAGGAAATCTCAGGAGAGCCATTAGAGCAGTGGAGAAGCAGATTAATGTCCTCCCTTTGGAATTCCGTGACCCAGTGACTCACATTTGAGCAGCTGCAGCTGGGTGCCGCCCTTCTTATGCAGGTAACCAGCCTTGGCCACACCACCAGGCATGGTCAGCAAATTCTGGGCACCGATGGCCTTCATGGGGACAGGCCAATGCATTTCCTCAGCCGCCATGAAGCTGCAATTGAAACAAAAGAAACAGGACTCAGCTGTGGTGGGCAGCAGGGAATAGCTTGGCAGGGGCTCCTGGGAAGGCATCATGGAGGGTCAGGTCGGTGGAGGAGGACTCTAAGTCCCCAGGCTTCTGAGTGGGACACTGGGGGTGACAGTGCTACACAGTCAGTCCCCAACTCTCTTGGCCACACAGGTGACTCCAGAATGCTGAGCACAGTCCTTTTACCATCGTGAGTTCACTGAGTTCATGGCCCCAGAAAGGCTGGGGTGGTAACGACTGAACTCAGAAAACCCTAACCTGGGTACATCAGGCCTTATGCCATAGCTACCCAAGGTTCCAATGCCAGGGCAGCTCAAAGGTGCTTGTCTTAGGTGGGAAGTCAGGGGTGGCTTCCTGGAGCGAGGCGGCTCGCCCCGCTGGAAATGGCTGTTCAGTATCACTGAGGAGGCAATGGACACCTTCTCTACCAGGTCTGACCTTCTGTGGCAAGAAAGTAAGGTCCTGAGATGTCCACCCTTCCTCAGAAGCAGCAGCTTCTTCTTCTTCTTCTTCTTCTTCTTCTTCTTCTTCTTCTTCTTCTTCTTCTTCTTCTTCTTCTTCCCTCTACCCAACACACTCCCACCTCCCTCCCCCCCTTTGTTGGGGGCCTCTATTGAGCCTTTACCTGACCAAAGACCACTCCTCCCACTGATGCCCAACAAGGCCTTCCTCTGCCACATTTTTGGCTGGAGCCATGTGTATGTATCCCTTAGTTGATGATTCAGTCCCTGGGAGTCTTGGGGTGTCTGAGTGTCCGAAGTCATTGTTCTTCCCATGGGGTTGTAAACCCCTTCAGCTCCTCCGGACCACACTCCATCCATTGGGGACCCTAAGCCCAGTCCAATAGTTGGTTGCTAGTTTCTGCCTCGGTATTTGCAGGGCTCTGGCAGAGCCCCTCTGGAGACAGCCATGGCATGCTCCTTTTGATACATGCTTCTTGTCATAGTGTCGGGGTTTGCTGACTGTTTATAGGATGAATCCCCAGGTAGGGCTGTCTCTGGGTGGCCTCAATAACTTCTATCCCTCCCCTTGAAACCCTGAAATCAGATAGTAGGCAAAGAGCAAACCAAGAGCCCCCGCTTCCCAGGTTTAATGATTTGGGTTCCTACCTAGTTTAGCTTTTGGAGGAGCTCCCGCCTCAGTTGTTAGAGCTATAAATTAGGAGGACAGGGCGGACTCACACACCCTTGTCATCAGTGCCACAGGACTATTTGACAAGTTTGCTAGTATCCACATTATCAGCCCAGGGAGACTCAGAGGCCCCTTCCTGTGACGGACCCCGAGTGCCAGTCACAACTGCCCCCTAACCTGGCTTTATTCTGTTGGTGCCCCCACTCACCCCATCAGGTCCCTCTTCGGACCCCTGAGGAGCTGCAAGAGGGTACAAGGTCAGTGGCCTGCTCCCAACAAGGTGGGACCGTGCAGCCAGATCCAGAAAGGCAGGCTGCTGGGATTCCTATTACTACAGTGCCAACCCCGCAAAACACATACAGAAAACCCTCCAGGCCCGGGGTGGCCCAAGCCTGAAAGCTCAGCATGAGGCGGGGGAAATCTACTGCATCAGAAAATGAAAGGAAAAAGGATGGAAATCAATCAAGCTCTTGTCAACGGCCAGGCTCACTCCACCAAATATGTGTTAGAGAATTCAGTTCCGTTGGCTACCCCAACACACACACACACCCTAGACACACCACACACACACACACACACACACACACACACACACACACACGCCACGGGGTGGGAGAGAGAGAGAGAGAGAGAGAGAGAGAGAGAGAGAGAGAGAGAGAGAGAGAGAGAGAGAGAGAGATCCATTAATACTAAAATGCACTTGATTCATGGTCTCGGCCAGCAGGAGCAAAGTCAGGACCATTGGTCCTCGAACCACAAGCGGAGGTTTGGAACAATGGCGCGACCACACCCCCTGCGCAGGGCTAAGAGGGAACACGGGTCGGAGCACAGCAGTGGAGTGCGAGGAGGCTGCCCACTCTCAAGACCATGGGGGACGGGGTGGGGAGGAGTGCTAGTCGATGGACAGACTGAGCGCCAGGCTCGGAGCCCCTGGCCAGCCAACTCTGGCTGGCCCACGCTCGCCTTTGTTCTGGGTAGACGCCGGATAGCGCCTGGGGCTCCAGGGACGTGCGGTCCCCGGTCGTGGTGCAGAGGCCGGGGGCCCAGGTCTGAGAAATGGGAGTCTGAAGTGAGTGTGGATGCTCAAACCCAGGGCTGGGGCCCCAGATCCCAAGCCCCAGGATCAGTACTCACGGTGTCCACGCGGCAGGCGCAGCTGGCTTCCGGGGGGCGGCCAGCGCCCGCCTCCCCTGTGCGCAGCGACATAGTCCCGAGCTGGGCCCACCGGCCGCAGCCTCGTCCCTGGACCCGGAATCTCGCCATCCCCAGCTCCGCGGCCGCGACCCAGAGCCCGCCATAGCTCGCTAGCCCCAGGCCGGAGCGGCCCCTGGCTCCTCCCCTCGCTGGCGGCGGAGTAGGGCTAGGGGCCAGGTGAGGAAGCGGACCCGCCCCTCCGCACGTCAGCTTCTCCACCCACTGCACTGAGGATGGAGGGCTACAAGAAGTGGAAACTTAAAAACTTGTGCCTAAGAGCCATCTAGACAAACAAGGAAGCCACCGATGCGAATGAGGAAGTCACGCTCATATTCCCAACACCTGAGAATCCCGAAGTGCACGCCTGTGGCTCTCCATCCAGTTTGCACCTTGGATATGAACTCCTATGACACCCCGTTTCCCCTGCTAATACCCCATCATGTCACTTGCCAATGCCCACTCCATGGGTCTCCCTCGGGACAGAATTCCTCCAAGGAGTCAGGGGCCCAGCCTTTGGCAGCTCTCTTGGGCCCCTTTGGGTACCAGTCCCAGAAGAGTGTTCCTGGTTGACTAAGGCTGGTAAAGCCCCGCTGACCTCCTAGGCATCCTCCTCCATCTCCCATCATCCCGCAGGCTGCCCCAGGATGAACTACCTGTGACCGAAGGCAGCACACTCGGCCCTCAGAGGCAGCTCTGGTATATTCCTCAAGCTTCATTCCCACCTAGCTGGCCATTCTAGGCTCTTCTCCCTGGTGTTCGAACCTCTATGTTAGGCAAGCTCTCGGGCCCCTTCGCGCTATGTGTAGCCTTGAAGTTCCTGCAGTTTTCTCACTCCAAGAGTCCGGCTGCCTGCTGCATTGGTTTCTGGAGGAGCGTCTTACCCAGAACACTAAGCAACCTCCTTCTTCTAGCCACCCTGAACGACAGACACCACCCCACCCCCACCCCATCCCACCGCCCTGCCCTCCACGGCCTCTGAGCAGGCCACACCTCTCCCTGTCCCCACCAATTTCCCTTCCTCACCTTCCAGCCAACACACCATCCCATCACATCTTTATTCTAAATGCCATGGACACAATCCTGCCTGGGGGGAGGGGCGTTAAGAGGGTCTCACTCTGTAGCCGCAGCTTTCCTCTACCTTGGGATCCTCCTGCCTCAGCCTCCCAAGTACTGGCTGCTGTATAGTCTCACACCTGGCAACGCTCTAGCACTTCCTAATGCAGCCCCATGCCTACTTTTGACCTTTTTTATGTGCTTTGCTCTGCCCCCACCTTCTGGGTTGCTGTGCACAGACTCTACTAACCCAAGCCCATAAGAATTCACCCTAGTCCAGGTTGTTTCCACTGCCTGCTGTTGCAACTAAAGTAATTTAGCCATTAAATATTAGATTCCAAAAACACTAACCATATACAGACTTGCCAAGAAAATATAAGAGCAAAGTCACAAGGCCAGTATCATCCCAATGCCCAAACCCAGATAAAGCTATCACAGGCATGAGAGCTACAGAACAATAAGTCTCTGAGGTTTTTGTTTGTTTGTTTGTGTTTCTCTTTTATGACAGAATCTTACACAGCTTGGGCTGGCCTTGAACTAGCTAGATAGCCGAGGATGGCCTTGAACTTCTGATTTCCCTGCCTCTATAACCTAAGTGCTAGGATGATCATGTCTAGCTTAAGCAGCGTTGAGGATTGAAACTAGACAGGAGTCTACCAACTGAGCTAATCCCCAGCCCCAAATCCCCTTCTGGCACATTCTCCACAAGATGCTAGCAAACTGAATCCAACACCACATTAAAATATTCTACAACATGAACAAGGGAGATTTATCCCAATAACCCAAGGTTGCTTTAATAGTTGAATACAATTAATATAACACACCATATTGATAAAGAACAAAACCACATGATCATCTTTAAACATATAGAAAAAGAACTTGCTGTTATCTAAATCTTCATAATTAAAAAAAACTAGAAACGGGGGTGGAGAGATGGCTCAGCAGTTAAGAGCACTGGCTGCTCTTCCAGAGGTCTTGAGTTAAATTCCCAGCAACCACATTGTGCCTCACAACCATCTGTAATGAGATCTGATGCCTACTACTGGTGTGTCGGAGGACAGCTACAGTGTACTCACATACCTAAAATAACTAACTAAATCTGAAAGAAAGAGAGAGAGAGAGGAAGAGATGAAGGGAAGGAAGGAAGGAAGGGAGGGAGGGAGGGAGGGAGAGAGGGAGGAAGGAAGGAAGGAGGAAGGAAGGAAGGAAGGAAGGAAGGAAGGAAGGAAGGAAGGAAGGAAGGAAGGAAAAGATGGCCTGGCCATGAATGCCAGAACTTTCCATGAAACCCAGACACCACACATCATCTGGGGATCCTCTATGTAATCCCAGGCCCTGCCAAGTCTCTGGTTTAAAGGGGAAAGTGCTGTGTAAATATACAACACATCAGGCTATTGGGAGTTTCAGGGTAGGGCGCAAATCACTTGCAGCCACGTGAAGAGCCCTGGGTTGGCATATCCCTCCCCAGCAGCTTCTGGACTTGGAGAAGCTGAGGGCTGCTGCCACTGCATTCTCCAGTCTGTGAAAAGGGTCACAGCTCATGGCTCCTGTGGGGACAGTGACTTGACAGGTGGAATCCAGGGTCTAGGGTCCAGAGTGCACTGAGGCAGGGGAGTGGGATGGGCAGAGGGAGAGGGAAGGAGATGGATAGAAGAGGAAGGGAAGGGAAGGAGGGAGGGAGGGAAGGAGGGAGGGAGAGAGGGAGAGAGGGAGGGAGGGAGTGAAGAAGGAAGGAAGGAAGGAAGGAAGGAAGGAAGGAAGGAAGGAAGGAAGGAAGGAAGGAAGGAAGAAAAGAAACAGAAGGGAACTCTAAACCTAACAAAGAACATCTAAGAAAAACCTACAGTTATTACAGTCAATTAAAACACTGAACATTTTCAGTTTCCTGAAATGCAGGAACAAGGCAAGGAGGTCTGATCCCATTGCTTCTTTTCAACATTGTACTGAAAATGTGGTCAAGGCAACTATATAATGAAAAGAAATTGAATGTCAGACTAGACAGGCAGATCAGTGGTTCGGAGCCAGACTGTTTTTTCAGAGGATTCAGCACCCACAAGGAAGCTCACATCTGTCTGCAGCTCCAGCTGTAGGGGATTCAATGCCCTCTTCTGGCCTCCACAAGCACTACATACATTTGGTGCACAGACACAAGTAAATCAAGTGTCCCGATAAGGAAAAAAAAAAAAAAAAGATAAGAAACAAACAAACAAACAAAAGAACAAAAACCTAAGCAACGATTAGATGGCTTTAGATGGCTTTATGTGACATAAATTCCAGAGAAGTTAGAAATTATCAGGACTAATAAGTGGGTTTTTTAAGGTAGAAGGATGTGTGGAACAAATGAGACTCAGCATTTCCCCTTCCCAGTAGTTACCCATGACTGGTAGAAGGTCCTATGTCCCCAGCCTGGGGCTAGTGACACAGCCTTCCGTCCACCTGACACTGGCCATCATAGGTTACCATTATCCCCCAAACTTAGCTTTTAGGCCCAGCACAGAGTGGGAATCTAGGGTGCCCCAAGTAAAACAGACCATTGCTCCTGGTGGGTAGCTGGACTGAGGATTGGCGAAGGGAGCTGACACAGAGCCTTGCTCAGATATGTCTGGAGCTGCTGCAAGGGAAGATGTCGCCTACCTCCTCCTGGCTCCACGCTTGGGTGGGGATGAGTACAGGAGTAACACAGTTTCAGACCCCATCTTGTTTCAACTCAGTGGCCAGCAGAAGGCCTTGCTACCACCCTACCGTGGGCAGAATGAAAACTCGAAGCAGCCAGTGAACAACCTTGTTGGAGAGGGTGTCGTGAGAGCCAAGTGACGCTCTACTTCATCTCTCCCAGGAATGCTCACACTTCAGAACTGGAATCACAACCCCTCTCCAGATCAGCCCGGCCTGACACCAGGTGACCTGATCAGGAACCCAGAGCCAATCCAGGCTGTGAGCAGAAATGTGCCACCTGAGAATGACTACCATGCTGTGATAGATAGAGCTCCTGGAGAGTTTTAGCCCAGCCTACAGACTCCAGCGCCACCTGTGCCTGGGATCGCTGGAGAGAAACTAAAGAACTCCTGGCTTGCCTGTGGACAGAATGAAGACTCTAGCCACTCACTGACCGGGCTAGCCACCCCAGTACCCACAGCAGCAGCCCAGCCACAGGGACCTAACAGCACAATTAGCTCATCCATACCAGGGAACTGACACTCCATGGGGATGCTCCGCCCCCTTCTCTGCAGGAACAGCGGCCTCGGTGGGCCAAGCCTGTGTGAGGCACACTTATTCTTAACTGTGATCAAGCCGGACTGTTCTTTGTGAATATGCGGGGCAAGGCAGGGGTGGGGGTCCCAACCCAAGGAAAAGGAAACCAGGTGCCACTGGAGCACTTGCGCACACACATGTCCTCATGTATGCACATGTACACATGGTCTCATACTTAACCCTCATATTACACATACACATGCACATATACTCATTGTGGTGGTTTGAATGAGAATGGCCCCCAAATGCTCATATATTTGAATGCTTGGTCCCCAGTTGGTGGAACTGTTTGAGAAGGATCAAGGGGTGTGGCTTTGTTCTAGGAGGTGTGCCACCTGGTGTGGGCTTTGAAATTTCAAAAGCCCCATGCATTCCCAATTAGCCTTCTCTGCCTTGTGCTTTTAGATCAGATGTGAGCTCTCCGCTACCGCTTCAGTGCCATGCCTGTCTACCGGCTACTGTGCTTCCTGTGTGATGGTCACAGATGCTAACCCTCTGGAACTGTGGGCCCCAGATTAAGCACTTTCTTTCATGAGTCGGCCGGATCGTGGTTTCTGTCCCGGCAACTGGTTAGTAACTAAGACATTTTTGTTCTCATAGGAACTGAACCACACATCAGGACACAATCACACATGCATACATATTTATGTGCTCAGGCACATACATGCTTTTGAAGCTGTAGAGATGGTTCTGCAATTAAAAGTGAGTGCTGCCCTTCAGAGGACCCAGCACTCACATCAGTAGCACACAAATGCCTATAACTCAAGACCCAAGGGATCTGATACGGTTTTCCTCTACATTCTGTGGGTAGATTCACTCATGAGCATGTATCATCACATACATACACATAATTAAAAATAATATTCTTTAAAAAGCATAAATTCTGTGTTCATACTCACACATACTTACACATGTGCATGCTCACACATGTGTGCTAATAGACACATTCATACCACACATATATGCAAATCACCTAGATATTCACACTCATATATACACAAAGACACACTTACAGTCTAACACCCTTCATGAGTGGTCTCGAAGCTGGTCTAGCCCGGCCCACTACCTGACTGCTCATCAACCTTGAGAGGGTGCATAACTCAGTGCTTTACTTTGCAATTTACAGGCCAGGACACTGAGGCTCAGAAGGGCTTGGGATGTGTACTGGGCCAGACTCTTCAGGGACCAACCCACATCATCACAACACCCTGACATGCCAACCAGGACCATCCCCACATCACCAATGAAGATATCCAGGGTCAAAGGAGCCAAAGACTCATCCAAAGCCGCATGCCCAGTATTCACCCAGTAAGTCAGAGCGCTCTGCCCCTCCTCACCCAGTCCCCTGCCTCACCCCTGGGGCTGCCCAGCTCACACTGCCTCACAAGCTCTTCCTTCTTAGTTTCTTTCTTCCTTCCTCTTCCCAGAACCTTTGTCTGTTACAGAATCAAAACCAAAACTCTAGAAAGGCCCAATGACCAGCCATTCCAGATAACTCGGCAGTCTGGGGAGGGGGGCAGCCACAGGGTCTGCAGCGCTGTCAGCTTCACAAGGACAGCCTCCTACCATCAGGTTTCGGAGACCTTGGGATTATTCACTTTATGTCAGGATCCTGAGCACAGCACTCTCATACAGGCAGTCAGGACATCTCAAATCCTCTCAAGTGCACATGCATACACACACACACACACACACACACACACACAGAACCTGACACCAAGACCACCCCAGACAGGGCTTACAGTAGGAAGGATTCACAGGCCTGGCCTTCTACTCTGGCAAGCTGTCGTCCACCTCCCCACAGCAGCTGTTGGGTGACATATAGTGGAGCCTTAAGAGTGTTTTAACGGCCGGTTTCCTCTCTGGGCTCCATTTGGACCATTCAGATATGGAGCTAAGTTGACAGAAGCCAATCTCCTTGGAGTTTATTACTTCTCACAGGACTGAGTCCCAATCAGTCCCTACCCCTACCCTGGTAAGGGCTATGGTCTTCCCTTCCCCCTCCCCCACCCCAAGTCCTATAGTGGCTAGGCCAGTGCCACCTCCAGAACCCCAAATCCAGCTGTTCGACTTACCTCATGGCACTGACCCAACACATGGTACAACTTCCTGTGACCTGCTGGGGACAGGTGTCCTTGAATCCAGACAGGCTATTCAGCCCAGGGGCTATGGGGAGGGACTGCAACCTGAACCTGCATCCCCCAAGCATGAGATCCTCAAGACCCCTGGCTGCTCCCAGCCCTGCCTAGCCTGCAGAGCAACTCAGTAGGCCTCACTGGGAGGGGAAGCTGGGGCCAACAGGGTTTCCTCCCTGTTTGGGACTTCCTGTTATTGGGCAGTCCCAAGGAGAAAGCATTTTCTGACTTCCCCACAGCAAGGTCCTAAAAGCCACCTGGGGCCGGCCAGCTGCTGGGTTTGGGCCCCTGAGTTTACTCAATTGTGGGGTTTGTGTCACCTCTCTACCTCAGCTCAGCTAACATCTGGCTTTCTTGAAAGCAGCCTTTCTGTCCACACAGCCTCAGTGGACAAGCACACCGCTGTTGTTCCAGGGTCCCTGCCCAGTGGCTCACTCAGAGTAAGGCCCTCCCAGGCCTTTCTGCTCCTACAAGTCCAGCTTCTCACCTGCTCTATCCTGGAAACCACTAAGTGGGGAAGCAGGAGTGCCGACCCCAGCCACTGAGTACCCCTGCTTCTCCTTGTCTGAGCCCCAGTCCCAGGACAGGAAGAGGTGGATGGAGAGGGGGATGGTTTCTGAGATTGACAAGCAACTTCATGGCAGGACTGAGTTCAGAGACTACAGAGTTCCCAAGAGTTGTAGAGTCTTCACTTTGCCTAAGAGGCTTTATGAGAGCACCCTCCTCCCCAGTTCCATGGATTCACCTCTCTGTGGCTCTGATGCCAGTGGCCCGGAATACCAACCCCACGACTGGTTGTGCAAGTACCTAACCATTCACAGACACAGGCCTGTGTATCAACCACTCAGAAGGGCAGCTTGCTGATGCAGGAACTCCTGTCTTCTCGGCTCTGTAGCCAAGATCTCCAGGCCATCAAGGCGGCCAGTGGGCTAAAGAGAGTGGGCTATGTACTAGAGAATAGGGAGCGTCAGCTTTGCCATCCAGGCCTCCTTAGGGTGGGCACAGATTCCCCAGCCTCCCTAAGCCACCAGGCTCTACCTGGCAAGTCCCTGCCTGCTGAGGAACGCTGGGGGCAAGGCGTGAATGGGATGTGGGACCTTTCCGGCAGGGGCAGGGCCGAGCTAAGGGAGCAGGTAAGCAGCCCTGAAGCATGCAGCAGTGAGTACTTCCCAGAGGGCACAGGGTATCCAGGAGCTGTGAGCTACGGAGGATACGTGAGGCTCAGGGAGGTTTCCTGGAAGAGAGCCCTAGGTCTGATTTCTAGAACAGAAACAGGCTGAAGGAGTCACACTGGGAAGGGCTCAGGGTGAACAGCATGGGGGAGCTCAGAGGACTCCTCAAGCCATGAGAAGCCAGGATATGGGGAGACTGGGGACAGAGATTATTGAATCCCAACAGTAGATGAACCAGGAGCCAGCCTACTCTCTAAAGTTATGTTACCCTTTACCAGACAAATGGAAGGCTAGATACAGCCTACGGCAGAGGCATGCACCAAACCTATACCCAGTTCTCGTTCCCACACTCCTAAATGCAAAAGAAGTCAAATAAAGCCATGCCCACCCTGACCACCCCAGCCAGGTCTCCATCCCAGGCTCTGACCTGTAAGTCTATAGGGGAGTCAGCACCCCAACTAAGTGCGCTCTGCAAGAGGCAGGCCAGTGTTGGACCCTCCCCCAGTCCCAGCCTCTAAGGTGTCCTGAGCTATGGGGCCTCTGCAGGCCTCAATTTCTCCAAGTGCTTTCTCCCAGGTCATAAACAACACTACCAGTCATGTTCTTGAAAACAGAAGACATTTAAGGCCCCTCCGTGAGGGTCACTCCACCACCTTCACCTTGTGCTATAATGTGAGGTAACACCAGAATCCAAGCAGGAGGACACACATGTGTGGCTGGGGGGAACCTGTACTTACCAGAATTGGGAAGCCTTGGACAATCCTCCTCCCCTGGACTGCTGCCTTAAGTTTCCAAACTTGGGGACCCCCAATCAGACCAGACTCAAAGCACTTACCAGAGAAGGTAAGAGATAGCCAGCAAAACTAAGCAGGGGCCCAGGGTTAGTCAGAATTAAAACAACAAAGAACTTGCCTTCACTCAGGTCCTGGCTGGCGTGCCTCAGTCTGCCCAGACAAGCACCTCACACTATCCAAAGGGCACATGTGCTAGCCCTGCCCTGGCACCTCAAGCCTGAGCAGAGGCTGGCAGTGCTGACATGACCCACAGCTTGGGATCAGTGATATTGGATTGGAACCCTCTTCCAGCACCCAGGATCCTGTATCCGCTCTGGTATCTGTTGACCACCTGTCTGCACAGCTCAGGCACTGAGTGTACCAAGGGCAAGAAGAAGAACATGCCAGGCTTGGGATGGGTGCTAAGCCCTGGGAAGGGTGGGAGTGCCACCAATGGGTAACCTCAACCTCTCAAAATAAGGTGTTTTATATCAGCCACTCCTACAGGACCTACGTTCATTTCCCTGCCAGTCTAAGGTCCACCCATCCGATTCCCCCCCACCCCCATCACCCCCCAACCTGGAGCCCTCTCCACTTTCTGAGCCCCATTCTGCCACTGCACAATGAGGAAGTGCTTTGAGGGTCATGTCAGCACTTTTGTTGTTTTCAGCTAAGATACAGGACTCCATTAGTGTTGCCCCAGGAAGTGGACCTGAATGGAGCCTCACCCAAGTTCACCAAGATGGGATCCCCCAGCTGCCTTCTATTTTGATTTGACCTACTCCCTGACACGCCCTATCAATGAAAGGCTAGCTCTGCAATGCCATATCTCAAAGGAGTGACCCTAAGCTGGCTTCCCTGGATGCCACGTCCCCGTGGGAGCCTCTCGTGGCTCTCATGCATGGGGTACCATACCTGATTCAAATCCACCAAAACTGTTGGTGTTGATCTCGCCCTCAAACCTGTTCTTCTTTGGCTCAATTAAGCAAAAGGTTAAACCAGCTCTTTGGCTGAGGGGATGTGGCGACACCACTGCTTCCTGCTCCAGGGCCTGGCCATTCCCAACACCTACATTTTGAAACTGAAAGCCACTTCCTTTGAGGATAGAACTACCTAGAACCTTGCCCTTTCTCTAGAATCACTTCAGCAGCTCAGCCCTCCCCACAAATGTCACCAAATGTGACACCAGCACTCTTTATTGACCTGCATTCCACCAAATCCCCAGGAGCCCAAGGGATGGATGATGAACAGCTAGAAGGTGGGTTTGGGCCATGCACAGGTCAGTCTCTAGTATGGCTATAACCAGGACATTCCTGAGTCTAGAACTAAACTAGTGAACGCGAGAAGAGTCTGTCATAGATTTGATGTCCACATTGGCTGTAGCCAAGGCTCCCTGATGCTCTAGGATATTGACTGGGTGAGACTAAGCCAGGGTGTAGGTTGCTACCACAAAGCACAGCACCAAGGAAGTTCATGATATCTTCCTGGGATGTCTGACCAGGGCCTTCCTTTCCCAGATCCAGTATCATCATTGTTCCTAATAAGTGTGCCTGGGCTGGGTGGTGGCATGTCTCCTGTGCTGAGGGCAAGCTGGGGACCATGAGCTCCAGGGCTCCAGGAGACCCCCACACTTGGTGCAGAGTCTGCACTAGCCAGGAGGGGGCAGCACACGGACTTCAAGGAGGATGCCCGGAAGACACCAGTCCCAATATGGTAAAGGGTGGGTGGGGCTGGAGAGAATGAGGCAGGCAAAATCTCCGGGAAATGCATGCTGGCTTGGAGTGAAGGCTGCTGCGGGCTGCTCTCCTGCCCCAAACCACAAGCCAGCAGAGGCGGTTCAGGATTCACACTTCAGTTCATCACAAACACTGACAAATTTCCATCTTTTAATTGCTTGAGAGAGAAAAAAAAAACTTTCTAGAGTGCTGACGTATTAGACCAGGTCCACCCCCAAGTTCCTGGCACCTCACCCACAGCTGCAGTCTTTCACGGTCCTGCCCGGCTTGACTCAGAGGAATCCACTACTTCCCCACCCAGGGCAGGTAGCCTGGGGATTCCAATGATCCAGGCCTCAGTACTAAACGTTTGGAGCTGCCCCCTAAGACTGGCACTCCATCCTAAGTTCCTCATCTAATGAGCATCTCTCCACACCCGAGTGACCTCTGAACAGTCTGGTTCACGGTTAGACAACAGATTCACTGGGCTCATGCCTGGCTTCCCCATGCCCAGACTTGTTGTAACTCACGCTCAGCCTCGGTTTCTTCATCTGAGGAATAGATCCCACAGCCCCCGTGTGGGCCATCCAGTGAGGTGATTGGCTTACTCCAGGACACTAGGCCTCCACGGGCAAAACCTTTCTCAGTCACACTGAAAATGGAGGAAGTGTCAGAGAATGCTTTGGAAATTGTCTTGACATCAGGCAACGCGTCCTCGTTAAACTCCCATAGGTCTGGGAAGGTTCTCCACCATTCCCACAACCTTTGGCTGAACTGCATTCCCACAGTCTCTGAATTTCATCCAAACTCAGCAGAATGCATTCTAGTTCCACACAGTGGAATTAATTCTACCTTCCCCGCTTTCCAAGGCCCCATGTGCAGAGCACTGTCCCTGCTGAAGGACACTTTCCAGCCCCTCACAGAGTCTGGCTCCCTTTGTATTCCTCCCTTCATACATCATCTGTTACCTGGATTCTCCCCCAGCATCAGCTCCTGGGTACAGGGACCTCTCTAAGTCCATCCCCTGCATGTCCTGATATGTGTCTGCAGTGTCCAGTATGACACAAGCAACAGATTCTTCTTATAGGCTTTGTCTATATCCCAATAGCTGGTCCCCCAATATCCCAAGGCACACAGTTCATGGTGCTCTCTTGCCAAAAGAAACCATCTTGACAGTGGTTCTCAACTGTGAGCTGCAACTCTGTTTGGGGAATCTAATGACCCTTTTACAGTGGTCACCCGTCAGCTATCCTGCATATAAGATAATTATATTATGATTCATAACAATAACAAAATTATAGTTATGAAGTTGCAATAAAAATTATTTATGGTTGGAGGTCACCAGAACACGAGGAACTGTATTTAAGGGTCTCTGCATTAGGAAGGTTGAGAACCACTAGACACATGTACCCACCTTCTTCATCCTGAGGGGGAAAGGGGGTTCTGTTTACATGAAGGATGTCCTTGAAGCTATGCTCTCTGGAGCAGGCACTGAGCCTTCCCAGGGTGAGCTTTTCCTCACAGTATCTGCATTGATGAAGCAAGGACAGCAAGCTTCCGGGCAGCATACACTCACCCTTGGCCCCTGAGCATCTCCTGACCCTCTGAAGTCCATAGGAATATAGTCAGGGGCAAAATCTACTAATAACTGTGGAACACTGTCTTCTCTGAGGTCAGAGGTGAGCCCTGGTTGGATAAAGAGCGCAGCCAAGGGCAGGGCCTTCCCAGGTCCAGCCTGCTTTACCTCTCCAGCGCCCAGCAGTTGAGAAGACAGAGCTCCCATCCACTAGTCCCTCCTGGAGACACCTCCATTATAGATACATGATGCAGCTAAGACATGGAGACCAGGAATCTGAGAGGATCCTGCCTACAGCTGGACCAGGGAAACCAAGGAATCTTTCTGTGTGCCAAGGCTACTAACTTAGTAGCTCACAGTCACCTGTGCCAAAGTTAATATTCTGTCCTTTCCATGGAGTCACTGAGATAGCCTCACAGCCCCAGGGTCCTGGAAAGCATTTCCTATGAAGCTTGATTCAGAGCAGCGTAGGGGTCCATCCCTGGAGAGACAGTTGTATTCCCCCAAAGGCAGAAGGCCCACCCTCCATGAGGACAGCAGTGCTGGGTCCCAGTCTCTGTAGACAAGGGCTCCAGGTAGGAGGCTAGGTGCCAGATGCACATATCAAAAAACTCTGGCAAAGAAGCAGAACCCTAGGCCTCAGTTTGCTCCTCAAAAACTGGGAAGTCCAAGGAGCCATTGGGGCTCAGGACAGAGGGACGGGCACCTGCTTCATCACAGTCCTCAGTGACATGGACAAGTGATAGTGAAGAGCTAAAGGAGCCATCGCTACCACTCAGCGGTACTCTGGCGCCCAAGAACTAGGGGCAAAGGGAGACAGTCAGAGATTTGCTCTCTATGGGCAGATTCCACAGCTTGGACCCCAGGATCCAAGCTGCCATCAGCTTCTATCTGGGGCTGCCTATTAATAATCTGTGGAAGTGGCCACCTCTGACTCACATCCTTGTGACATTCATCCCACCAGACATAGTAACACACCAGCCAGCGTTGGGAAGCAATGTTTCATGTGAGCTGGCCAAACCAGAGGATTACACAGACAGCGCCTCAGATAGAGGAAAGCTTTTGCGAAGGCCTTGGCGTCAGGACAGGAGAAGGTGCACACACCTTTAGATGTGCCAGACAGAAGTGCTTCGGGGCACGGTACTCAGCTGAAGCGCCAGGGTCTAAGCACCTGGGCCTGGGCACCAAGCAGGCCTATGCTCCAGTCCCAACTTTGTCCCCTCACCCTGAGGCAGGCCACTTTTCTTCCAGAGAATGGTATTCTAAAGACCAAACCAAATGACTCACAAAGACTTTGTCACAGGCACTGGGCCTACTATTGGTGCCAGAGTCCTTGGGGTGAGGGCACCCTGCTGAGCTTGGATTCCCAGCACAAGGACACGGAGACACGGAGGGAACACACTGGGCATATTGTGTGTGGACATGAAGTTCGTGCTGGTGGGGGTAGGGCGGAGATGAAGTGAGGAAGGCAGTCAGAGATCCAGTCGCATTACTCTGCGCCAGAGCCATGGGCAGAGGTCAGGGGTCAGCCTTGGCACACTGAATAAGCACCTGAAGTGTCCTAGTGCTGGCCCAGGGCCACGGTGCCAGGCCTTCGTCTGCTGTCTGCTGGGGTCCCAGGGTACTCTAGAGACACCAGCCCTGATCCCTGCGGTTGTTGGTGGTCTTGGCTGTTCCAGTCTCTATGACTCAACACTTAGGGATTTTTCACATCACGTTGGCTTCCTCGAACCACACAAACTGAGCTTCCTGGATCTGCCCAGCCTGGGCCCTTTCTGGTACTTTACCCCAGTGAGCCCCAGGGTCCAGAGTCACCCAGTCTGGTCTTCATTCTTAGCCCCTCTGGTTTCCTATGGATATTCTGACCGCTGCCCACCCTGCCACAGGTAAGGCCCATTCAGGCTGAGTCAGCTGACCTGCCCCCTCTGCCCACCCTCCATGTTACCCTCAGGTCTGGTTTTAATCCATTGGCTCTCTCCCCTTTCCTACCCCCCAAATATTTACTATTTTTAAGCTGGTTCAAATTGTTGTTTAATTTTTATTCTCTGGGTTGATTTTATCCCTTAGACTTTTGGATTTTGCCACCTTTTATTCCTTAAGGTTTTGTTATTTGTTCTCAGCAGTAGCGTGGTTACATGCACACGTGCACACACTGAGCGAGTGTTCTACCACTCAGGTACAGGCTATGTTACCCAGACGGTCCTGAACTTGAGACAATAGTCTAAATCTCTGCAGCATACTTAATAATTTTTTAGGTCTCCTTTTAGGCAACACTTTGCCCTTTCATTGGGTTCCTCTTGGGGTCAATCACAGGCCATCAAAGGTAGGACAGGTGGGGGTCTGGCCTTCTGCTAGGGCTTCAGTAGTTAAGAGGCCATGGAGAGCTGCTGTAGCCAGGTCTAGGACTCAGGTTGGACAGCAAGGGAGAGAAAAAGACAGAGCAGGGGGACGGAACTAGAGGACACACAGGAAGAACCGTGGAGAGTGGCCAAAGGCAGGAAGGAGATGCAGGCCAGACCCCTGGCTTGCGGAACTGAGAACTGGTTGTTCCTCCTCAGCTGGGAACCCAGGGCCTCAAAGGCCTGGTGGCGGACACCATGACTCACGGCCTATTGCTGGCTCCTGTCCTCATCCTTTAGCATGGTCGCACAGAGTGCCCGGCTGGCCTGAGCATTCCCGGGCATCCTAACACTACCCCATTGTCTGGAGGCCCAGTGAGGACAAGGGTCTGGCCATGGCCCTGTGGACATACAAGAGGTCCAGGCCCCGCCTTCTTTCAGAAGTTTGGTCTTCGACAGCCGGAAGAGGCCAGTCAGGGGGAAGGGGAGAATCTTCTCTCTAGCCATCCAATGGCCCAACCCTGTTTCCTTTCCAGGGCCAGGCCTCCTTATACCTTGCCTCCTGGTTTGAGACAGCTGGCCTCAGCCACAGTGCAAGGCAGCTTTTAAAGGTAACTGGACTCAGGTTCAAGGTCTTTATCCAATACTATGACATCCTGGACCCCTCCCACACTGTTCCCTGATCACCTTATGCCATTAGTACCACAAACTTACTCCTGGCCTTCCAGTCAGGTGCCCCATGGTCAGGTCCTAGGACAATATCTCGAAGGCCCTCAGGCAGCAGGGGCAGGGAGGCTTCTGAAGATGGCAGGCCTCTAGTGGCAGTATATGTCCCATTGTTACCTGAGTCTAGTTCTCCAAGTCCAGCCCTTCTTCAGAGGCCTTGACCACCACAGCCTCAAATCTATGTTAGCCCCAAATCCAGTGCTCTTCTATCGGCACAGACTCCCTGTTCCTACACCTAGTGTGGCAGTGACTGGCCCTGTTACCCACACCTTGCCTGGCCTTGTTACCCATGCCTTGGGAACTCCCACAGGTAATGTGGCTTCTGGTGGTCAGCAGAGCCCAGGTCTACTCTTCTATGAGTCAGCCTCTCTTCCTGGCTACAGATTGCCCAACAGAGGCTGTAGCACAGTTCCGTCAGCACTGCAGACACAGCCTTAGGATAACAAGACTGGCTCCTCTCTCTGGAAATACAGCTGTCATCATCAGGAAAGAGAACCCCAGTAGAGAGACATGGGTTGTATGGAGAGAGGGCTATGCTGAGCCGGAACCACTAGACCCCTAGAAAGTTTCCAGCTTTCTTCCCTATCTGTGAGTTCCTTTGTAGAGTGTTACCTCTTCCTAGTTACTTGACCCTGACCTCTCTCTAGGCCTCCATAAGTCTGTCTTTTTAGACCTACTCCTCATCGATTTCTTCAGGGGATACTGCTGCAGGGTGGAGGTACTGAGATGGTCTCCAGACCTCAAAGAGAGCTTTTATTTTTATTTTATTTAATCTTCTGAGACAGAATCTTACTGGGTAATCTCAGCTAACCTTCAACTTGCTATGTAAATCAGATTGGTCTCAGGCTTGTGGTCATCTGCCGACTTCTCCCTTGCAAGTGCTAGAACTAGAGGTATGTGCCATCATGCCCAGCTCAGAGTGATCCTTAAAAACAAACCAAAGGACAGTAAGGCACTTACCACACAAGCAGGAAGACGTGACTTCCAATCCCCAGTCAACCACATAAACCAGGTAAGGCAGCGTACATCCGCAATTCCAGTACTGGAGGGTGGACAGAGACAGGAGGATTAGTGAGCCCTGTTAACCAGCCAATTTACACAAATTGGCAAGTTCCAGGATCGGTGGGAGACCCTACCTCAAAAATACAGTGGAAAACAATTGAGAAAGATACACAACATCAACCTTGGTCTTCTACGTGTATGCATAGTGTGTGGACATGAAAGAGATGTTCCGGTCGGTCGGTCAGTTGGTTGGTTGGTTTTTTGAAACCAGGTTTTTCTGAGAAGCCCTGGTTGTTCTGAAACTCACTCGGTAGACCAAGCTAACCTCAAACTCATAGATCTGCCTGCCTTTGCCTCCCAAGTGCTGGGATTAATGGCATGCACCACCACTGCCTGACATATGTGCACATGAATTCCCCCATACAAAAACATATGCACATATAATCAAACACACATACACACACACAAACCACAGGACACAACCTCTGTGCTCACAGGACCCACGATGGCCATGACCATTCTTTTCTCCTTGCCTCTGACCAGCACAGCAGTCTTTTCCTGACCCCACTCCACAGGGTACCTTGTATACCATTCTTGGATATCTTGAGTAGGCTGAGGCCTATGAATCTCTTCCTGTCTCTCCAGCCTCCAGCCCCCAAACAGCTGCTCCCTTGATACCCAGTGAGAAGAACCCTGATTGTGGAAGGGGTGTCTGCGGCAGAGCCCAGAGGTGGGGGTAGGGGAATGTCCTTTCTCAACCCTCTTCCTTCCTGGGCAACTTCCTGTCTCCAGAGTGGGCACAGCCACCATTAACCACAGCACTTCACCCTCCTGGTCACATTTTTGAGAAAATAGGAAGGCTGATATCAGAGACTGAACTTTCCTGAAACGGAGCAGTGAGCTGGGGAAGTCAGTGTTGACCTCTGTACCTACTTTACGTTCAGTGGACCCAACAGCAGACTCCATAGCCCACAAAACCAGGGCCAGGCCCCACCTTCCTGAGCAACTATAGCCTTGGGTCTGAAAGGGACGGGGCTCAGTCCTAGAGAAGCCCGGAAGGCAGGTTGTTCTAGAGGGCTCCTGCCCTACGGTTCCATCCTGGAGCAGAAGTCCCAACCCTGGCATGTGCTAGGCTCAAAAGCTGGACTGGGGTTCCCTGGAGCAGTTTACTCAGGCTCCTGACAGAACTGGACAGACACACAATAGGAAGTCTGGGCAGGGATTCACAGGGAAGGGAGGCCAACACAAAGACCTGAGACAAGTGGGTGCAGGTCAGAGACAGTGGCGACTCCAACTCCGGGCTGGGGCCTAACTCGGAGTGCCATTAGCTCTGGTCAGTAGGGAACTCTAGAGAGCCTGAGTCAACTATGGAGGTCCTCAGGCCCTGCATAGGTCCAGTTTCCACTGAGTTACCACTATATATCCCAATGCTAGCAGTCAGCTAAGTTCCCCTTCATCACATACCTTCTATGTGTATGTGTTGAGGCTAGACCTTCCATGTCTGTCCTATACAGAGGTGGTGGAAAATGTCCAGCTCACACACCTACAGGAGCCAGCTGCACCCAGCCCCAGGCCACCATTTCTGTGCACCTAGAGGCCTCTGACAACAGAACATATCGGCATCACGGGGCTTGGCCCTTTCTTGCTCTGCCACGGTCAGACCCATGTAGCGGCCACTGGTCTGCCTGCCAGGACCAGGCCTCCACACCATTTGCCTAGTTGTCAGGAGGAAAAGGTCAGTGCCAACCACTTAACTCTTCCAGAAAGGAGCTCCCCTCCCTGGATTCAAACAGAAGAAGCCCTCGAGGCCAGTGCTGTTTCTGCTGTGCGTTCCCCTGCTCAGGGCCTCACTGTATGTCCCTGGGGCGTCCTTACCTCTGCCAACTCAGGACGCCAGGCTAGCTTTTCCAGATGCCAACCTATCCCACTCCCCTAATGCTTGTAAATCTCTACTTCTGCTGGGACCTCTTACAGGTGCCAGCTCTTGGGGCTCAACACCTAAGAACCTTCTGGAAGGCAGCTTAGGGGAGACCAAGTGGACCCCAATGTTGGCCTCAGTGTGGATCTTTTCCTCTTTCTTTCTTTCTCTCTCTTTCTCTCTTTCTTTCTTTCTTTCTTTCTTCCTTCCTTCCTTTCTTTCTTTCTCTTTCCTTCCTTCCTTCCTTCTTTCTTTCTAAGGGAAGAACATGAACACAGTACCCTACTACCATAAATGATGCAGTCAAGTTCCCCCTCCCATTTGAGGAAGCTGCAAGTATCAGCTCATCAGAAAGATAAACCTTGCCCTGGGAAAACCACCTTTATGACCAGGGTATCTCCCCACTAGGTAAGTGTCAGTGTCCATCTCTCAGCAGGAGCAGTACAGAGAAAAGCACTATTTCAGTTGAGGGCAGGGCCACATATGGCAACTATTTTCCCTACCAGAAAAGAATTCCCTGTCTTCCTACCTGTCCTGCTTGCTGAAGCCAGTGAGACCAGGCTCAGGAGAGGCTGGGTCCCTGCTGCTGAGTGGCAGATGGGAGGGGCTGTGACAGAAACCTAGAGAGCTTCATGAGAGGCCCCAGCACAGCAACCCACTACTGTCTGAATGGAAACTGCCAACCCAGGCAGCACAGTTCCAGGGTAACGGGGCGTGTTTGTCTCCTGTGCTCAGCGGAGAGGAAAGTGGCAAACCAACTTCAAAGCCTGGCAGAGTCTTCCACTCCCACTGCCAGTAGCACTAACCCACCCAGCCTGCAGGAAACTCCCTGCCTGGGGAAGCGCTGTAGCTCTCACTGCATGAGTTCCTGATCAGGGGGTGGACAGATAGGTCGCTGTGTGTACTGAGCTATGAAGAGGCCCACAGCTCAGGAGTAGGGCAGAGTACAGGCAGCCAAGGACGGACCCCTGATCACTAACCAGGATCATTAAGTCTTTAACAAAAATTCCTTCTCAGAGAGTGTTGTGGGATGGGCCAGACACTGAGTGACAGCGGCTGCCAGTAATCCCTGTCCTCAAGCCTGTGGGCCTGACCACGTCTATGGTCCAGGCTTAGCTTTGGGCCTGGTACATACAGCATACAGCATGCGTGGAATGGGTACTAGTGCAGAAATGGAGTCTGCCAATGTCATAGATGCAGGGAATGACGTGGAGTAGAATCCTCGGCTCCCCATCCAGCTCCCAAATGAACTGTGAGTGTTGTTCTAGGCTTTCAAAGCTATGAAGTAAAGCTAAAACCCACCCCAGCATTCTAGGCCCCCAGACCAGCCTGGCCTCTTCCTGTCCTGGTTAGGAGTAGGCAGATGTAAGTGCTTGGCCATCTCCTTACCTGTCTCAGCAGGGTCGGTAGGGCCATAGGGGGAAGCCCAGGGTATGGGGACAGGTGTTCTTCCAAAACCACAGAACAGATTATAATACCCTGTGGTCCAGGTCATAGAAACCCCCAAATTAGACATGTTGTCTGTTCAGGAACAAGAGCTGAGCTCAGGCCTGAGGATACTGCCTTCGGAGGCAGCTCAAGTGAGTGCCTCTCACCTGCTGGTGCTTGAAGTCTGAGGGAGTTGTCATTTCAATGTCATTTAAATCCCATTAGCTAATCCTGATCTGATCCCATTTCACAGGGAAGGTGCTGAAGTCCTGAAACCTCAAGTTGGACAAGGCCCAGACCTTGGCTTTGCCTTGGTTCTTGTGACAGGCTCTGTGCCTTTCCTGGTCAGCCTCTGCTCTCAGAACCCCAGGAAACCAACCTGAGCTGGCTTAGCCCTGGGCCACGAGAGAGCTCGGTTCTGGTCATGGCATGCATATTACCAGCCCGGCAGATCCCAGGCCAAGAACCACACCTTCTTCTGCAGGCTCAAGCAGGCAGGCACACTGCACCCTACCCAGCAGCCTACAGCAAGGGTGGTTGGCTGTAGGCCATTCTGCCAGGGCAGTGAGCGTGCAGTAAACATGATTCAGAGGGAAGCAGACCGAAATTCTCGGAATCAGAATGGCTGTAGGGCATGAGAGTGGTTGGTGCCTGTTGGCCTGTGAGGCCTACTGACCTCCCTGGCTGCTGCCCCAAGTAATCAAGCCCATGGCGTTTCTGGAAGCCAGCTAGCAAGAGTCACTCAGGTATATCTGGAACCTCTATGGCCAGCTCACATGGACCAAGGAGTTGTCCCTAAATCCTGGGGGGCAGTGATTACTTCATGGAGACACAGGGAGCCCAATCACTCGGTGTCTGAACCTCATAAATCAGCGCTGGGGAAGAAGAAGAAAGCAGAGGGAAGAGCATCTGGGTACCCCTGATGCCCCCATCCCGAAGGCCACCTGCTTTTTGTTTCATTCCTCCGGTCCCCGGAGTTCACGGGTGGGGGTGGGGCACTGACTTGACTGAGCCCAAGTCCAGCCTTGTGGCCTCGCATCTGCACTTTGCTTTACAGAGCAGAAAAGTGAGAGCCAAGAAGAACAACTAGGGGCTGGCGAGACTGCTCAGCAGTTAAGAGCAGGGGCTGCTCTCCCAGAGGACGCATGCACGCTCTCTTCCACAGGAGCTCACAGCTGTCTGTAACGCCAGTTCCGGGGGAGGTGACACCGTCCCTCAGACATCCAGGCAAAATGCCAGTGTACATAAAATGAATAAATCATTAAAAAAAAAAAAGAAGTCTAATTCACCTGGGAGGCCCAGGACCCTGAGTTATGGCAGGAGACAGCAGCCTTTTTTCTGGGCTGAGGGGCAGTGAGCGGGGTGGAAGCGGGCAGGGAGGATTACCTCAACTCCTAGTCACTGTGCACCCGGGACCATCTCCCACCCTTGAATGCCCAAAGAGCACTACTGGAGGACTCCAGAGGCACACTGGGGTACTCTACTCTGGGAGGAGGACTCTGACGCGTGAAGAACCCCCTCCCCTACTCTCCAGACCCCTCCCACCTCTGGCATGTAAAGGACACTTTGATCAATGATTTGCCGTCCTCCCTGGTCTGTCTGTCTGTCTGTCGATCCCTCCCTAACTGTCTCGCCCAGCTCAGAGTATCCCTTTCCCACATCTTGCCTTTCCTAGGCTCTAGGTTACCCACTTCCTCTGCCAAGCAGGGCCATAAAAGAGCTATACATGCCTGTGCCCAGGGAATCTGGAGGGACATGAACCGGCCAGATGTTGGCAGGGTAAGGTCTGCCAGAATCTCTGACCCTTGGTCCCCACAATGGCACTTTGAGGACGGAACTCACACTGATCAGTCTTTGTGGACACAGGTGTTTGCCCACAGGACCAATGCAGGCAGGAACCTGGAAGCCTGCCCTATGCCCCAGGCCTCTCCAGGCTTGGCCTTGCCCCACCTCAGCCACAAGACAAAATGGCCTGTTGTCCCTGTCTGACCAGGACATCCCCAGAGGAAGTACCCCCAGCATCTGAGTACCAACTACTCACCACTAGCAGACTGTGGGCACTCATAACCACCCTTGGTAGAAAGTGTTCGCCAGTCGTCATGTTACAGATGCAATGGAGGCTCAGCAGGAGGAAATGTCTGATGAATATCATGTAGTTGAATTTGAACCCGAGCCCCCAGCCTGAGTTTATGCCCTTCTGTCTGCCCTTCTGTGACTAAAGCAGGCCATTTGACTCTTTGGATCTCCTGGATTTCTGTAGGCCTACATATGCACATGCGTCCATATGGGGACAAAAAAACACTGGGGGCTGACTGAGTACCCCACTTCCTCTATCCCAAAAAGGAAGGGCCAAGGTGGTCTTGGAGTCAGTCCACCCTCTGTCAGTCTGTCTCTCCTGGCCCAGCCTCCTGAGTAGGCTTCTGACTAACGCTGCAGGGCGACTCCCCCGAAAGGCTAGGCTCCCTTTCTGCTCCTGTCTGCCAGATGAATTTGCCCATCAGTTTCTGTCTACCCTTTAGTTTGTCCCCTCTGCCAGTGTGTCTCCACCCAGAACCAGGTCCCAGAGAGGCAGAGGGGACTTGGAAAGGTGGTGGACAGACCTGTGGTTCACTTCTCCTTGAAACCCTCCCAGGCCCCAGGAGTGGACGGCTAGGTCTGGGGCCCTGGGGTGGGCTTCCCTGTCCAGAAAAGAACACAGTGGTCTAGAGGGACATAGGCCAGTGAGCACCACAGTCTCCTGGGTCACAGAGTTGGCCTGAGTCTATGTTCTTGTTCCTAGCCCAGCGCCTGGCTCCTGGACCCATTCTGTTGTGAAACAATTCTGTGTATTTCACTGTTGGTCCAGTAGGTGATATTCAGAGCCCCTTCACGGTGGGATTTAGCATCCTTAATAGTCACATGTAATAGCTCCTAAGGTCCCACACTGTGCCTAGCAGGAGGGGGGTAGAGGGGGGCATGACTTCTTGGGAGCTCTTTTTGGAGTCACCTGACAAGCGGCACAGAACTACCAGTGTCAGTGTCAACGAATGAACAAACAGAAAGGCAGAGAGAGAGAGAGAGAGAGAGAGAGAGAGAGAGAGCAGGAGTTGCGCAGAGTCATGGAAGGTGGCAGAGGGGGTTGGCTCCAACAAGACTCTCACTCTATTAACAGCCAAGGCCCAGAGCCACAGGAGGGTGGAGGTGGAAACCTACAACTCTCTGAACACTCTTCTGTCTTCTCAGAGACTCACTCCTCCTCAAAAATCTCCAAATTCCCCACACCCACTCAGTCATTCACGCATCAGTGTGAATCAGCACCAACAGGCAGGTGACTTTTCTCTTAAACTTCGTGGAGCCTCTGAAGGAAGAAAAGTTTGGAGGGAATGGAAGCAAATTCACCTCCCAAGTCTTTGGAAGCCCCGCTAGATGAGCCCTGTAACCTGTAACAACCGGTGCCAGAGGAGCCGGAGGGACCGGAGGGACACGGGACACACGCAAAGCACACAGCCCTATCTCCTAGACCGAACGCCCAGCCCTGAGCCCAGACTGCCGCCCGCCGCCGTCTGCCCTGAGAACCCCACTCCCATCTCACAGCGGGGCTCAGGTTCAAGGGACGCGCGCGGGTCTCTAAGACACGACTCTGCCTCGTACGTCCACGACACGTCCCGAAACCCATGCAGTGCCTTACCCGCTGGTTCCCAGCCCACAGACCCTGCGTCCGGGAGGCGGATCCCTGCTCTCTCGCCCCGCTTTGCAGTCAGCTGGGCCAGCAGCCAGGCACTCGGGAGCAGGCCCCGCCTCCAATCTGGCCCCGCCTCCCAGGTTCAGGCACAACCCTCTCACTGCTGCTCTGCCCCACCCCTGGCCTGGCTTCTCCACCGGTTCCCTCTCCTGCTCTAGCAGCTTAACACACCTTTCCTAGTTGGTCAGAGATTGGTTGGTGGGCTAAGGTGTAGGTTTGTAACCAGCAAGTGGTAGGTGCTCACTAGATGTAGGCAGGTAGCTGAGTGAGCAGAGTCTCTCTCCCTCCCTCTCTCTGTCTCTGTCTCTCTCCGTCACTGTCTCTGTCTCTGTCTCTGTCTCTGTCTCTCTCTCTCTCTCTTGTGTACGCACGCGCGCGCGCGCGCGCGCGCACGCGTACACACACACACACACACATCTTTGATCCGGTGGCCTCCATGAAGAAAATGTCTGTTTTTTCTCTGGGGTAGCAGTTTGTGTCTGCTGTGCTGGGTGGGGCTGACTCAAATCCAGGCACCAGGTAAGGGCACCTGGTCACCTGGTCACTAACTTCTCACAGTCAAGAAGGGTTTGCTGGGAACCTCTGGGGCCTTACTAGAGTTTTCAGCTACATCTAAAGGAAATACTGCCTATAGGACAAGGGCTGGAAATTCATGGCTAGCACTGGGTTGCCAAGGACACAAGGTCTCCTGTGCACAGCCAGTTAAGCCTTTGGTTAAGCCCATCTGTAGGCCTGGGGGACCACATGCAAGGGGCAGGGATTTCCTAGGAGGAGATGACTTCCTAAGAGAGCCCTGGGGCCAGGCAGGGGTGTGAGCCTGGCGTGGAGCCAAGCTAATAGAACTTCACAGGAGTGGAATTTTCAGAGAGGGAATTATCCTCATGGGAACTTCCAGGTTCTAGACCTAGGAAACTCTGGGCTAAGGAAGGACAGGTTCTGGAGAGAGCTGTCCAGGGGGGAGGAGGCCAGCTGCTACAGAGATAGGGGCTCCCATGAATGCTCTAGACCAGGCTGAGGCTGGAGGGGCTGAGGAGGAGTCGCTCATGCTGAGCTACTGGAGGGACTCCAGACATCCAGACTGTAGCTGCCCAAGTGTGGGTCACGCCTCTGCCCGCCTGTCCCAGGGCTACCCAGGTCCAAGGGTCTATGCTTAGCATTTCGATTTAGCTCTTTGACATGAGGCAGCCCTGCCGGCAGAGAGGTTAACTGGGCGTAGGCCAGGAAATTAAGATGGCCAAATGTTGAGCCCACATTTAGAGAGGCTGGTGTCCGCTAGGAAAAGGCCAGGAAACCCTGGGGCGTGGGAATGGAGGCAGTAAATGACGTGGGTGGAGCTTCATCCAACAGGATACTGGGGTCTCCATTGGTGAAGGCAGCAAAGAGAGAAGCAGGGGAGCCCAGAGTCCTAGCCAGTCAGACCTCAGGGTTGACACACTCATTATTCCTGAGTCTGGCCCCAGGGCAACACCACTTGCCAAGAGATTAGCTCTCATGGTTCCCAGAGGCCAAGGAGACAGGTGCTGACTGGCTGAGATGCCTGCCTTCTGGGGTACCCGTCATGTCTCCATCTCTGGCTACCCAGGAATCACCTCTGTGTACCCAAGTTGTCTATGGCCCTCTGCCTGCCCAGGCTGCTCCATCTTCTCCTGTAGAGAGTGCCTGGTGCAGAGCACTAGGCTGTCTGGCCCAGAATCCTACACTTTCAGCCCCTCCTCTGTCCACTGTTGGCCCCATCAGCACCTCACACAGCTGCCTTACTCCTGGTACTTGGCTCAGGGCTGGACAGGGACACATCTATCCCTGGTGTCAAGTTCAGTTCATCAAATACATGGCCCCATAAAGGGTCCCAGGGACCCTGAAATGATTCAAGGCACATTCTGATCCTTACGGCGAGTGGGAAATGGACATAGATGCGATTGTGTCACTTTGCATCTCTTGTCCCCAAGGCTGAGGGAGGGACAGAGATGGGAGGGAAGCAGAGCAAAGCCAGATGTTGGTGCCACCTGCAGGAAGCTGACTGAAGGCAGAGGCGGGGCTGGCTTCCACATACCACGTTCAGAAAAGATGGAAGGGCAAATCAAAACAACCCTGAGATTTCACCTCACACCTGTCAGAATGGCTAAGGTTAAAAACTCAGGAGACAGCAGGTGTTGGCGAGGATGTGGAGAAAGAGGAACAACCCTTCACTGCTGGTGGGATTGCAAGGTGGTACAACCACTCTGGAAATAAGTCCGGAGGTTCCTCAGAAAACTGGGCATGATACTTCTGGAGGACCAGGCTATACCATTCCCGGGCATATACCCAGAGGATTCCCCAGCATGTAATAAGGACACATGCTCCTCTATGTTCATAGCAGCCTTATTTATAATAGCCAGAAGCTGGAAAGAACCCAGGTATCCCTCAACAGAGGAAAGGATACAGAAAATGTGGTATATTTACACTATGGAATACTACCCAGCTCTTAAAAACAACAAATTCATGACATTTTTAGGCAAGTGGGTGGAACTGGAGAATGTCATCCTAAGTGAGGTGACACAATCACAGAAAGAACATACATGTTATACACTCACTGAGAAGTGGATATTAATTAGCCCTGAAGCTCTGAATTCTGAAGATACAATTAGCATATCAAATGATCCCCATGAAGAAGGAAGAAGAGGGCCCTAATCCTGGAAAGGCTTGATCCAACATTGTAGGGGAGCACCAGGACAGAGAAAAGGGAGGGGGAAAGATAGGAGAATGGATGGAGAGAAGAGAACTTATGGGACATATGGGGGGGGGACTGGGAAAGGAGAAAGCTTTTAGAATGTAAACAAAGAATATAGAAAATGAATAAAATAAAAAAAAGAAAAGATGGAAGGAACTGGAGACTATCATCCATCCCCTGCGATGTAGCTGTGGTGAGGCCAAGGACCTGGGCATCCAGAGCTCCCAACTGGAGCTGACAAGATGGAGAGGGTGTACAGGACAGAGCTCGTGCTTCAGGCGAGCAGAAGGGATGCAAAGCCTCCTACACAGGCGCTAAGAGGGGAAAGCGGATCTCTACAAAGCACCTGTGTAGCGAGACAGTCCTCCTGGGCAAGCAACGCTGCCCAGCCATCTTCTTCCTGGCCACCTGAGCCCCCTTAGCAGCTCTTTCTCCCTTTGTAAAGCTCAAGGGTCACGTTGGTTCTCCATTCTCCCACCCCACGTTCTGTCTGTACTTCTGTCTATCTGGAGGTCCCACCAGCTCATGCCCAGTGCATGACCTTTGCCAACCATCAGCCTGCTCCTCACTAGGGAATCTGCTATGATCTCTCCTCAGAATTTCCCATAGCCTGTCATCTCCCCAGAGCAAAGGCCTTATCCATAAGTGAGCCCATGCTTACCCAACCCCACTGACCCTCCTGGGGCCTCTGTTCACTGCTCCCACTCTGCTCTGAGTGGTCACACTCTTTCAAGGTTCCAGGCACACCCCTGTCTCAGAGCCTTCCATCCTGCTATGTCCTCCCTGCTCACTCTTCCCCCAGATTCTTGCACAGACCTATCCCTTCACTCCCGTCAGTCTGTCCTCAGCTTCACCATTTCTTTCCTTGGGCTATAGCAGTGATTCTCAGCCTTTCTAATACTGTCACCCTTTAACACAGTCCCTCATGCTGTGATGACCCTAACCATCAAATTATTTTTCTTGCTATTTTCTAACTGTAATTTTGCAAGCCAGGCAGTGGTGGCACACGCCTGTAATCCCAGCACTCTGGGAGGCAGAGGCAGGCAGATTTCTGAGTTCGAAGCCAGCCTGGTCTACAGAGTGAGTTCCAGGACAGTCAAGGCTATACAGAGAAACCCTGCCTCGAAAAAAACAAAAATCCAAAAACCAAAACAAACAAAAAAACCCAAAACAAACAAAAAGAAAAACAAAAAACTGAAATTTTGCTTCTGTCAAGAATTATAATTTACATATGTGTGTTTTCCAATAGTCTTAAGCTATCCCTATGAAAGGGTCATTTGGGAACTGAAGGGGTGGCAACCCACAGGTTGAGAGATGTCTTGGTGAGTAAAGGTACTTACCATGCAAGCTCGACAACTTTAGTTTGATCTCTAGAACCCATGTAAAAGTGGAAGGAGAGAACCAATTCCACAAAGTTTTGTGTGTGTGTGTGTGTGTGCGCGTGCATCTGCATGTGTGTCCATCCTCCTTATATTCCTTCTTCCTCTGACTTTTGAACCCCAACATCTGACACATCCAGACTCCCTTTAGAATGTCTTACTAGAGCAAGACCTTGCTTGCCTCAGGGCCCATCTACTTCCTGGAACAAAGTAGATGCTTAATAAATGGTTGGTGAAGGAAAATACAAAGCCAACAGGTAGAGTTCTCAGGGAAAGGCACTGCCTTCCCAATTAGGTCCCTCTTCCTAGGATTGTCCTAGGAAACATTGAACTGCCTTCTTTTTTCTATTCCCAAGAATGGCTTCATGGTAAGGCCGCTTCCCCTTGGCAGGCCTGTTTCTGGGTAGGACCAAAGCTGAAGGCTACTCACTCATACGGGAGACAGCAGGGAAATCCATAGACCAAAGCACCTAGGGTGGGCAGGGAAGGGATGGTTAAGGCCTGGAAACCTTGCTGATGATTAAGCTCATGCTGGAATCAAACTGCAAAGAGATATGTGTGGGGGAAGAGTTGGCCTCAAACGTCTGGCAGGCTGTGAGAAGAGGCTGGGAGACCGGCCTAATGGCTTGCCTTCTTGGGTTCTAGGTCTTCCCCTATCCAGGGGCAGATTCTGTGACTCTCACTGGACTTGCTCAGGGGAGACAGACGGTTTTCTCCTTTGCTGGTATGAATCAGAATCAAGGCAGAGGGAGAAGCAGAGGGTAGTGACTGGAGAGTAGCTGAAGGGACCTCTAAAGCCAGGCTATAGCCGGGGTACGCAGGGGGCCCCGATACAGATCTGGGCCACACTCCAAGCCACAGTTCTTACAGCCTTGATTTCCTCCACTGTGCCAGTCCTACATGCACATGAAAAGAAAGCTGACCATCTCTGCCCAGGAGGCCTTTCCAGGCTCCTGTGCCACACACCACCCAGTTGTCCCTTTCAGCTTCCGCCACACCCTGCAGGGTAGGTCTCTACCAGTCCTGCTCAGCTGGCCCAGCCTGTGAACATCTGGCCCACGTTTCTCTGCTTCCTCTCCTGCCCAGCCAGACCAGGCTTCCTGGCCAGCCAGAGACAGGTGTGAGCTGATGAAGGTGGGAGAGGCTTCCCGAGGATGGCGGGACCAAGCGCGACCAGAGCTGGAAGGAGCTTTCTTGGAGAAGATGCTGTATTGAAGCACAGAGGGAGGATGGAGCCAGAGCTCCAGCCAGGTGGAGGACCCCCCCCCCCCACCAGGACCCTTACACGGACCTGTGCATGGCTGCCTTGTTTTAATGATAAAGCCCAGCTTGGCTCTGGCTACGCCACCTGAAAAGTTTATTTGGAAGTTTTCAATCTAGAACATTGTCAAACCAACCTTAGTAGAAAATTCTATTTAAAAACATGAGCCCCGTGGGTGGCGGACCCTGGCCTCACACGGGCTTCTATTTTTACACCCAAACACGTTCTCAGCCCCCGGAGCCCGATTTGGAACTTGAAAGCAGCCTGTTCTATTCTGGGACCCACTTCCGGCCTTGGTGGTGCGATGGAGGCGGTGTTTGTACACACAGGCTGCTCTGCCCTCTGCCCTCCCCACCTCCCTGCCTTGTGTCTTTTCCTGCCCTCTCTTGTCCACATAACCTCCAGGACAATGATGGGGTCTGGGAGGAGAAGACCACAGGCTTGGCCAGGGAAGCTGTGGACTTCAACAGAAATGTGGTTCCCCATTATCTCCCGAAAGGCCCACCACTCACCCAAGCCTGTGCCAGGACGGGTGGACAGCCTTTCCCCAGGCAGCACCGGACACTGAGACATGGGGTGAAAAGTGGCCCATGTGACAATGAAAAAGTTTTCCAAAACCAGTGGTGGGAGGAAAAGAGGAAATATATAAGCCAGGCCCAGGAGCCTCGAGGCCTGGCTCCTGTCCTTGCCCTAGACCTGCCCCAGGCCCTGCCAAGGTAGGTCTGCCTAACAGAAATGAACGTGGGCTCACCCACAAAGCTCCAGAACCACGTGCCCCTCCAGGCCTGGCACTGGGTCCAGATGGGCACCACCCAAGTTTCAGCACAGCCTGGCCGCTTCCTCTCCCTTCTATTCTTCTGTCTTAGACTTTGCTCTCCATTCCCACCCATGAGAACCCCAAACCATGCTGGCCAGACCCAAGACTCCCAGATGCTACGTTGTGCACCCCAAATGCTGTATAGCCTTGGGACATAGTGTTGACCCCTCAATACCTTGGTCCTTACTGTGCCCGTTCCTTGAAAGCTACACTGGAGCCTTCCTATGCCACAGACGGACCCCAGCCATGGAGGAGGCCAGACAGGCTTTACCCAGAAAGTCCCTGTTGACTCTGCATCTCCCGCCACAGAGGTAGGACTGGAAAAGTGACAGCTGTGACAAGTGGCCAGACTCAGGCTCTACCCAGATGTTTTCCTGCAAAGGACCCCCCTCCCCAGGCTGTGGCTTTCCCATCACAAAAGAAAGCTTCCACACAAGCAGAAGGCCAGCAGGAGAGAGAGAAGGGGCTCACTGCATGTGAGGCTGAACCTGTCCTGCCCCGTCCTGTCCTGTGGTCGTGAGTACCCAGGTGAGAGGCAGTCAGCAAGATGTCCTCCTTCGGTCGTGCATTGACTGAGATTAGTAAAGTCTATTTTCCTTATTTACCATCTTAAGAAGTGGGCACTCTAACTCCAGGCACTCCCTCTGCAGACCTAGGTGAACTGAGCCTGAGGCACAGATTCAGATCAAGTTCCCTCATTTCAGCCAGGTCAATGCTTGGGATGCTGGGGCAGGAGGATTGCCTGAAGTCTGAGGCCAGTCTGGGCTACGTAGTGACTTTTAGGGTGGTCTGAGCCACAGTTTGAGAAGTCCCAGAGCTGGCAAGTTTCACAGAACACAGAAGTTGCCCTCCTCCCCCTTCTCCAGAGGCCCCAGTTCAACTCTGCCCACTTTTTTCTGTTTGTTTCACTTCCTCATTCCTAAAGGACGCTGTTATTGCTACTTCCTGATCCCCAGCATTGGCACTTGCCTCAGACAGTGATGCCACACGCTGAGCCTTCACGCACAGCTCCTGACTTCTAGTCTCCTCTCCTCAGCGTGAGCCTCCTGGAGTTCCTGAATGCTTCCATTTAGCATTCGTTCACCTTTCTGAAATAAGTCATTTAAATCCCACCAACGCCCACACCTCCCCGAAGGCCCTCCACTATACCAGACACACCGTCTGACTACACCAGACTTCTATGTGCGGCCCCCACAGCCCCCCTTCACCAGTGTCTCGCCACTCTCTTTGCTTCCCTGGAATCCCCTACAGTGACGTTCCCACTTCCTCTTTCTCGGTTTCCCCTTCTTTTTGGAGAAGCACACCCTCAAGTGGATCCTAAGAAGGGAACATGTTTTCTGAGGACTCCTCCTGTACTATGGAGGAATCCTGTGTCTCTGAGCTTTGTATCTTAGGACTGGTAGCCACAGTTCTAATCCTGGTCCTTTCTCTATATATATTTCTAAGGTCCCTGAATCAAGACTCTGAGATTCCTGTAGACAAGCCTGTATCCATTTGCCTTCCTGTATCTGAATATGCTGTCCATCCTTTTTTCCCCTTTTCTTTCCTTTTGTTTTTCCAAGATAGGATTTCTCTGTCCTGGAACTCATGCTGTAGACCAGGCTGGCCTTGAACTCATGGAGATTCACCTGCCTCTGCCTCCCTAGTTCTGGGATCAAAGACATGCACCACCGCCACTGGCTTCAGTCCATCCTTTTAACCTGTATCTTAGTGTAGTTTGATAAACACCATTACCAAAAGCAACTTGGAGAGGAAAGGGATTTTTAGGGAATTTAAAAAAAAAAAATCAAAAAACTTCCAGTTTCTAGTCTATCATGAAAGGAAGCCAGGGCAGGAACCTAAGACGGGCGCCTCAGGCAGGAGCCTGGTGGCAAGAACTGCAGCGGCCATGGAGGAGGCTGCTGACTGGCTTGCTCCCTTGACTTGTTCATCCTGCTTTCTTGTAGAAACCAGGACCACCAGCCTAGAGTGCCACAGCCCACAGAGGGCCCTTCGGCATTAGTCAAGAAAATTCTCGCACAGGCTAATTTGAGGGAGACATTTCCTCAATTGAGGTTCATTCCTTCTTCCCAGATAACTCAAGCTTGTGTCAAGTTGACAAGAATCAAACAATACAACAACCCAATGAGTATAACCTGGAAGTCCAATTTTCTTCCCTCATTCCTGCTTTCTAGATCTTTTATGATGCAATGTTAGGCTCCTATATTTTTCCTTTAATATCTCTTTCTCATACATCTTTTTTTTTTTTTTTTAAATCAATGCTTAGCTCTACTTTAAGATTTCCTCTATCCCGGGCTGGAATCAGAAGATAAAGGTTCTGGCTGCCAAACCTTCAGGATCCACGTGGAAGACGGGAGAATCAGCCCCTTTAGGTTGCCCTCTGATCTCCACAAGTTTGTCCTTGCCCTCTCTCTCAAGAATTAATTAATTTAATAAAGATTTCCTCAATCTTATCTTCCAGTTTGATTGAGCTAAGAAACTCCCAGTTCTTCTATGCTCATGTACATATATACATATGTACTTTTCTAGGATATTTATTTTTTTAAAGGATTTTTTAAATGTTTATTTATTATATGTAAGTATACTGTAGCTGTCATCAGACACACCAGAAGAGGGTGTCAGATCTCATTATGGATGGTTGTAAGCCACCATGTGGTTGGCTGGGATTTGAACTCAGGACTTTTGGAAGAGCAGTCAGTGCTCTTAACCGCTGATCCATCTCTCCAGCCCCTATACATTTCAAGATATATGTATATACATACACATATTGAACTTCTATGATCATGTGTGTATGCTTGTCTATGTATATATGTGTATATATGCATATATAATATGCATATTATATACATATTATGGAGAGAGAGAGAGAGAGAGAGAGAGAGAGAGATGAGATAAAGAGAGAGAGAAGCCGGGCAGTGGTGGCACACGCCTGCAATCCCAGCACTCTGGGAGGCAGAGGCAGGCAGATTTCTGAGTTCAAGGCCAGCCTGGTCTACAGAGTGAGTTCCAGGACAGCCAGGGCTATACAGAGAAACCCTGTCTCGAAAAAAAACAAATCCAAAAAACCAAGAGAGAGGGGGTGGATCTCATGTAGCCCAGACTGACTTTGAACTCCTGATGGTCCCACTTTCCATTCCTGAGTGATGGGACCACAGGCGTGCGCCAGCACCCCAGTACACTCGGCCTCCATGCATGATGGGCAACCATTCTGCCAACCGAGCTAAACCTGAAACTTCCACAGTCATATTTTTAATTTTCAAGAGTTCTTTATATTTCCTAAATATTCTTTCTTCTCAACACTCAGTTCTATTTTTTCATGAATATGTACAAATCTCTATCTTTGCTTCTTGAGGGTATGGATCGCATGTTCTGAGCCAGCTGTGGTGGCACATTGTAGTCTGAGCTAATCAGAAGGCTGGGGTGAAAGCGTGGCTTAGGCCCATTTCCTGGGCCCCAGGCACAGCTTTTAGGATGTGTTCATGGCAGACCTTAGCATACGTGTAACCCACTTAGCTACTGTTTCCACCAATATAATTGTTAAAGATCTTTGCCGGTGACTTTCTCTGTTCTATAGCAGAATCTCATGTAGCATGCAGCTGCCTCTGTAGAGGAATGTGTTTTCTGGAGTTCCTATCTCTGGGCCATTGTTTTTCATTCTTGACTCTGGAATGAGCTTTCTCTTTTCCCCTTTGAAGTGAGGGCTGTGCTTTGCCTGGACAGACACATTTTATCCCTCTGAAAGAAGAGGGTTGTAACATAGTATTGTGTCTGAATTTGCCATAGTCCCTGTTTCCATGGAAAACCACAAATTACACATGGTATTTTGACCCTTGCAGCACCCAGGAAGGCCCAATCTGGACTACCGTTTTAAACTTCCCTGAGTTCTTTGCCTGGAGAACATGACTGGGTCTCAGGTCTGGTCTCTAATCCCGGCCTGAGGTCCTGAACACAGGAACCTACTCCAGCTCACAGCTGGGTGCTGTAAGCTCCACACCATGGCTGCACACGTAGCACTGTTGCCCTTTGTGAGACACAGCTGCGGAGCTCACTCCTAAAGAGCTGTCTAGAAGTGGAGCCCAGGCTCTAGGCTCATACACCTCCACTGTCAGGACTCGTGTGTGTGTGTGTGTGTGTGTGTGTGTGTGTGTGTACATACTCTTCCCCTGAGGAAGCAGAGGGCAGAGCTACCAAGTATGATGCTGCATCTAGGGAGCCATGAGTAGTGCCTTGTCCTGTTCCCGTGTATAATGGGAGTGGGAGGAAATGGCTGTGTATATGAAAGTGAAACTGGAAAATAGTCCATGCTGCCTGTCACACTAGGAGAAAAAAGAATACCCCAAAACAGAAATGAAATCTTTGAACTGTGCTTGATTCAAGGCAACCTGGGAAAAGAGAAATAAACCTACTGTCTTCAAGCCTTCTCTTAGCATATTTTATGGATAAACGGAACAAAGGCATCTCTAGTTCAGTGTTGCTTCTCTGGACAGGTGGTGGGCTGTGTCTCTCTGTCTGCTTTTTCTTTGTTACTGTCTTTCTGTATAGAGGAAAAGGAGAGTTCCTGTCACCAAGGCCACTGAGTCTTACATTGAGTCCTCCCATTTGGGTGACCTCTAGAACTCAGAACAAACTATCGGTATCGTGTGTATGGGTTGAGTTGCACAGGAGGCATGCACCTGCGCATGGAGTACAGCTCTCTCTCACAGTTCCTCACACTTACCTCCTGCAAGACTTTCCCTTAATGTTCAGAGCCCGCTCCAAAGGAGAGCCTGGGTCCACTTCTGAGAGCAGTGAGATTGTTGAGTTAGATGAGGCACTTTGGGACAATAGTAGACCCAGAAATAAGCAGGCATTAGGATGCACAGGCGTCTTTCACTGGGTAACTAAGTCTAGGTGCCCAAGTTCTAGGGATGAGATGCCCCTAGCCAGCCACCCAGGCTCAGTCAGATGTTGTACAAGCCTACTAGAGTAGGTGGGGTTGGTGCCTGAAGTTCTAGTCCCCAAGCCTTTTTGGCCACACTGCCCCCTTGTGGACACTTCCCTGGAAGGACCCTCGTACCTGTGAGGGCCTCATGTTTGTGTGAATGTTACAGTAGCATATGCGCAGAGCTTTGAGATGTGTTGACATCAGGTCAGTCACCAACCTCACTGGCCACAGACTCCCATGTGAGCCTTTTCCCCTCAGAGGGAAGCCTCTGCTTTTTACACAGCTTCCTTTGGGCTCAACAGGCCCTTGAGGTCACAGGACAGGGCTCAAGTCCCAGAATTCAAAATAAAGCAGGAAAGAATTAGGAAAAGTTGCAGATTCCAAAGGAACCTGTGTGAGAGTCAGAGGAAGAGGCCTTCGAGGAATCAGACTGACAACTGTCCATCAGCAAATTAAGCCAGAGTTAGGTCAGTGGCCTGTCCACTTGCTCCACAGGATCACTGGAAACTCACGGCCCAGTGGGGCTCAGAACGAGAGTCCTTCTCTGAGACTCTGGGATCTCCAGTCTTCTCCCATTCCACACTTGGGCATCCCTAAGTATAATCCCAGAACTCAGAAGACTGGGGCAGAAAGGTTACCTTGAGTTTGAGGCTAGCCTGGTTTACAAAATGAGTTCCAGTTTGGTCTACAGAGTGATACCCAATGTCAAAAAGTAAAGAACAAGATCCAAGCACGGTAGCACACACCTTTAATCGTAGCACTTGGGAGACAGAGGCAGGCGGATCTCCATAAGTTCCAGGCCAGCCTGATCTATATAGAGAATTCCAGGCTAACCTGGGCTATAAAGTGAGATGCTGTCTCAAAACCAAAACAGAAGAGAACAACAACAAAAACAAAATAAAATAAAGAACAAACCAAAAAGATCTTCAAGGGGCTTGCAGAGATAGCCCACTGACTTGCCAGCAGATAGCCTGAGGGCTGAGAGATAGCCCAGTGTAAGCAGATAGTCTGAGAATCTGATTTTGGACTCATAGCACACATGTGAAACCAAGCATGATTACACATTACACACATCTATGACCCTAGCACGGGACCTGGGGTTTGGAATGGGGACAGGCGGATCCCTGGAACTTGCTGGCCAATCAATGTAGCCAATTCATGAGCTCTGTCTCCAAAAAAAAAAAAAAAAGGTGAAGAGAGACAGTGGAAGACACTCAACATCAACTTTACAAACATCAACTCTACACACATACCCCCACACGTGCATGTTATATGTACATACATCACACACTCACACATACATGAATAGTATATGTACTCATATACATATCGTGCACACATGCATGTTACATACATTTTTAAAAGATTCCTGTGGGCTGGAGAGATGGCTCAGCGGTTAAGAACACTGACTGCTCTTCCAAAAGTCCTGAGTTCAAACCACATGGTGGCTCACAACTATCAGTAATGAGATCTGACCCCCTCTTCTGGGGTGTCTGAAGACAGCTACAATGTACTTACATATAATTAAATCTTTAATTAAAAAAAAAAAGTCGGGCAGTGGTGGCCCACGCCTTTAATCCCAGCACTTGGGAGGCAGAGACAAGCAGATTTCTGAGTTTGATGAGGCCAGCCTGGTGAGTTCCAGGACAGCCAGGGCTATATAGTGAAACCCTGTCTCGAAGAAACAGACAAACAAACAAACAAA
The DNA here is from genome assembly GCF_947179515.1 of Apodemus sylvaticus. Classification (NCBI taxonomy): domain Eukaryota; kingdom Metazoa; phylum Chordata; class Mammalia; order Rodentia; family Muridae; genus Apodemus; species Apodemus sylvaticus. The sequence continues at coordinate 76,527,951 of NC_067482.1, forward strand.
CAAAAACAAACAAAGAATGGCCTGGTTGGAAGAGCTGTGTCATTATGGGCAGAGAGATTTTGAGGTTTCAGCATGTTCTCTGCTTCCTGCTTGGGGATAAGACATGAACTCTCAGCTAGAAACATCTGACCCTAATCCCACTTAAATGCTTCTATAAGCTGCCTTGATCCTGGCATTTTGTCACAATAATAGAAAAGAAATACACACACATTCTCTGGTGCTACAACACCCCTACCAGGTAGGGAAGGCAGCAGCTGTGACCAGCTCTTCTGAACAGGGCTCCAAGGGCTAAGAAGGAACTGAAACCAAGCGAGCCAGGTCTGTGACTCCAGTATCCAATCCCGTTAATTCTTGGCGAGGTCTGGCTTTGGTGAGGTTGGCTGCGAGCAGACAGGACATTGAGAACAGGAGACTGAGCAGAGAAGGAGAAACACATCCTCACATAAGGAGGGGACCCCCATGAGGTCTTAGCAAGGAGCCTTTGAAAGAGCTTCACGGAGGAGAGACTTCCCAGGGGAAAAACAGTGTTTGTATGGAAGCCGTGGAAGGAAAGGGCCAGCACCCTCCCGTCTTCTGCTTGAAGAACAGCTTCTAGCGCTAAGCCCATTCTAACTCGAATTTAGGGACATGCTGGGGTTTGGTGGCTGGCTCTGGGCTCCATCATGTACTCTGGATGGGAAGACCTCTCCCTGTATGAAGAAACCCATGCCAAGTCCCTGAAGAGGAAGGAGCCCAGCCAACAAAACCTGGCCATACTCCATGTCCAATGTTTGAAGTCCTTTTATTTATTTATTCTTCAGCTGCCGTACCAGAGGATACCTAACCCCAAACCCTGGTCGCAGGTGGGGTATGACTCCAGGAAAATTCCTCAGACGCAGAGAATAGGGCCGCGATGACAAGCCTAGGACTGTGGGTAGACAGTATCTAGAATGGAGCTGGCCTGTCAAGAGAAAGTGAGATCATAGAGTAGGAGGTGGCCGCACCAGCTGTGGACGGAGGCAGAGTCAGACTCCCGGCAGTGGGCGAGGCGGAGCCAGATGTGGGCAGGGCGGAGTCAGACTCCCGGCAGTGGGCGTAGCGGAGCCCCCCCTGTGGGCGGGGCGGAGTAGGGCTGTGGGCATGGGCAGGGAGGAGCCAGATGTGGGCGGGGCGGAGTAGGCTCTGGGAGTGGGCGGGGCAGGAAAAGTTCCGGGAAGGCCGGTTATTGCTCCCCGGGAGTGGAGAAGTTGGAGACGCCCAAGTCCCCACGGAAGGCCCACAGCCATGTCGTCTGGGGACTCAAGGTCTGGTCGACAGGACGGGAATCCGCGCGCGGCCGCAGCGCTCTGTGGCCTGTACCATGAGGCAGGCCAGCAGCTACAGCACCTGAAGGATCAGCTAGCCGCGCGTGACGCTCTTATCGCGAGCCTCCGCACCCGCCTCGCAGCTCTGGAAGGGCACACGGCGCCGTCACTCGTGGACGCACTTCTGGATCAGGTGGAGCGCTTCCGTGAGCAGCTGCGGCGACAGGAGGAAGGCGCTTCGGAGACCCAACTGCGGCAGGTGCGGGGCGAGCGGGAGCTGCTGCCCAAGGCGGCCTGGGGAGCTTGTTGGATGGAGAGTGTGACGTGGAGACCAGAGGTGCGCGAGGTCTTGAGGGTCTCGAGGATGTGAGGCTCGAGGTGCGGGTCTGAAGAGCTCGAGGTCTGGAGCATGGTGGCTTAAGGGGTGCGCTGGGGTTTGAAAGGAACTGGGTTACGAGGGACACTGGATCCTGAGAGAAGTGGGTCCTAAGGAGCGTTAGGGTCTGAAGGGCGTGGGGATCCTTCGCGCAGGGAATCCTGTGGGATTGGGGTCTGAAGGCGAGAGTCTGGGTAGTTCAGGGTACTGAGCAGTTCGAGATTCATTTGTAGGCCCAGAGGATATGCACAGAGGTGAGCAGGAGTCTCTGGGACACGGGGTTCTGGTGAGCACCAGGGTGGTAGGGGTGTGACATTTGAGGAGTACCGAGTCCTGACGTCCTGTTGAGGTTATGAGCATTTCTGAGGGACACGTAATGGAGGTTAATTTAGGACGGACCCCCTGGGTCTCTCGACTGTGACAGGTGCTGCTGTGGGAAACTTGCTCTTGAAGTTTTGTGGGGGCGGGAGTTCTGAGGACTGTGAGGGATCCTGGAGTGCAGGGATCTGTGGGGCATAATGTTCTGAGGTGGCCTTGAACACATGGTTCTATTGGCAGTGAGCTTCTCCAATATGTGCTCCGGGTCCCAAGGGGGTGTGTAGCTGTTTTAATCACTGCTTTATTGCTTTGAAGAGATACCATGACCAGGCAACTCTTATAAAAAAGAAAGTATTTAATTGGGGGCTGGCTTACGGTTTCAGAGGGTTAGTCCATTATCATCATGGAGTATGGCAGCTTGTGGGTAGGCCTGGTACTGGAGAAGGAGCTGAGAGAGACGCCAGGCTTGATGTGGGCTTTTGAAACCTCAAAGCCCATCCCCGGTGACACAGTTCCTCCATCAAGGACACATGTCCTATTCCTTCTCAAATAGTGCTACTCCCTGATGATGATAAAATGCAATATATGAACCTGTGGGGGATTCTTATTCAAGCAACAACAGTGGGGCACCAGGCGTGACGAAGATAGAGTTCTGAGGAGGGCTGGTGTTCAGGGTTCTGTGGGTACAGGGTTCTGGGGAGGACAAACACTATAGGCTCTAAAGAACATGAGTGAAGCAGGGGGCCAAGAGGGTCTAAAGGAGTCCTAATAGGCATTTCTCTTTGAGGAATGTGTGCAGGTTCCAGTGTGTTTGTGTTGGTTCTGAGGGGGGCAGTGCAGTCTTAGTTCTTGTGTTCTGTGCTAGAGAGGTCTTCTGTGGAATGTGGGTTTCAGAATCTTGTGTAGGGTGCCAGGGACCTGAGAGAAGTTAGGGTTCCGAAGGATGGAGCTCTGGGAAAGAGGACCCATGGTTTTGGTTGGTGGCATTTTAGTATTATACTGGAAGAAGTGACAGGTCCCAGTTTGATAATATGTAAATTCTTATTTGGTCCTTCTTGTCATTTGGTATTATTTGGTTCCTTGAGATACCATAAGCAAACAAAACTGAAATGACCAATAATACTTTATTGTAGCAGGTATTTCTAAACCTGACAATCTGTCCCACATTTGGAGGAATGCTGGCACTCCATTTGGTCCATGGCAGTCTTGATTTTCCTAGGAAAGATAATAAGGAGAGTAACTGGCAAAAGATAATGTTTATTTCCAAGATAAACTGCAGGTTTCTTTTTCTTTTCTTTTTTTCTTCCCGTGTCCACACACTTTGTACTAGGAATTGAAGCTAGAGTCTGGGCAGGCGCTCTACCCTGAGCTGCACACATCTCCACTGTTTACCTTGAGACCTAACTCACTAAGTTACCCAAATTGATCCTGAACTCACAGTGGATCTCAAGCAGGCATTGAACATGGGTCCTCCCTGCCTGTCTGCCGGGTAGATGTTACCACAGGCTTTTCTACCAGGCCTGGCCACAACAAAATTCTTGAGGGGAAAAAAATGCTTTTTTTTTTTTTATTTGCAATTTTATTTAGGGAATTTTGTTAACAGTGTGGTGATCAAATATTACAAAACTATTGTGTGGCTCCTCAGTTTGCCAAAACAAATCGACTAACTATATTAGCAGTATAGTGTCAAAAATTACCCTGTTTATTTTAATTTCAGTGTTGCTTTTTTTTTTTTCTATGATGTAGCTTCCTTGGTTTTGTGGTTTGTAGAGGTATGCACGGGATAAGGCTAATGTAACTAGTATAATTTATTAGTTATTAATGTAATACATTCTATGCCTACATACTAATAACTGTCTTAGCTACTTTTCTATGGCTATGAAGAGATACTATGACCCAAGCAAGTTACAAATGAAGTCTTCAATTGGGGGCTTGTTTGCAGTTTCAGAGGATGAGTCCTTGACTATTATGGGGGCAGAAGGGCAGCATGCAGGTGCTGTGCTGAGCAGTAGCTGAGTCCTTACATCTGATCCACAGGTGGCAGAGGAAGAGATGGGGCGTGGTGAAGGGAATAAACCCCCAGTAATTGGCACACCTTCTCCACAAGGCCACGCTTCCCATTCCTTTACAGTCACACCAACTGGGAACTAAACATTCAAATACATGAACCCATGGAGGCCATTCTCATTCAAGCCACCGAGGTAACTGATGGAATACATTCCATGGTGACATGTATGTGTAAGGACAATTCTAGCAGATGTCAATGCAATACAAATACAGAATAACTTTTTAAACATTTATTATCTTTTTCTTATCTTATAGCCATTACTACCAGTGAATGCAACATTAGTATGTTTTAAATCCTTTGCTTTTTATCTGTAACAAAAGGAAAAGAACTGCAACTGGCTTTAATTTTAAAAGAAAACACTGTGAGGCTAGAAAGATGGCTCTCTTGGTGTGGTGGTGCACACTTCTAATCCCAACATTGAGGAGACAGAGGCCGGCAGATCTCTGAGTCTGAAGACAGCCAGGGCTGCCCAGAGAACACCTGTCTCTTAAAAAAACCCCAAAACCAACCAACTAACCAAACCATGCATACTGCCCTTGTAGAGGACCCAAGATTGGTTTACAGCATCCAGGGGCTCACAAGTGCCTGTGACTCCAGCCCCAAGAGATCCGGCATCCCCCTCTGGCCTCTGTAATAACCTGCGCGAACAAGTGCATACTAACACCTAAAATGAGAAATTGGCACCAGGCACAGTGCAGCACAGCCGTGCATAGTGGCACATGCCTTTAATCCCACCATTAGTAGGCCGAGGCAGGCAGATCTCTGAGTTTAAGGCCAGTCTGGTCAGTTCTAGTCAGAGCTACATAGTAAGACCCTGTTTCAAAAGGCCAAAATAAATGAAATCTAAAAGAATAAAAGAAATAGACTTGGCAAGATGGTCCGGCACGTGAAGGCGGCTGCCATCAAGCCTGAGGATGTGAACTTGAGAACTTGATCCCAGAACTCATGAGGTAGACGGAGAGAGTCAAGTTCTGCAAGCTGACCTCTACATGGCTTTTGTATTCTCTCTCTCTCTCTCTCTCTCTCTCTCTCTCTCTCTCTCATTCATAAACTAATTAATAAATAAACACAGTCTTCTAAGAAAATAGCAGGTAGATGTAGTGGCATATGCAGGCAGGACACAGAGGTAGTCAGATCTCTGTGAGTTCAAGGCCACCCTAACCCTAAGTGAATTTAGTTAAAATAAATACAAAGAAAGTCCAGGACAGCCAAAACTGTTACACAGAGACACCCTGTCTCCAAAACCAACCAAACAAACAAACAAACAAAAGGTAAAGAAAAGAAGAAATAGCAATGTGAAACAAATGATTAGTTACCCTTATCTTTCATAAAAAAAATAGTTAACTTAATTATTTCCATATGTAATGAAACATACTATATAGGCAACTGATTAAACAAGAAGATTGTCTACAAATTTAGATTTCTCAGGGTGAGGGGGCATGCTTTATACTTTCCAGAAACAATGACAGTGGGGGAAAAATCTCACAAGCGAATGACAAGGCGTAAGAGACTACAGGTGCTCAAAGCTACACAGAATTAGACACATCACACAGCATACAGTTCCTATAATAGTTGCCTTGGGTTTTGTTCCAGAAGAAACCTAGTAGAAAAGTGGGGCAATGCACAGTGTGCCTATAGTCCCAGTTATTCAGAGGCTGAGGCAGGAGGATCACAATTTTGAGGTTAGCTTAGACTTCATAGTCAGACTTTGTCTTTAAAAAAAAATTCAAAATAAATACAAACTTAGGGGCTGGAGAGATGGCTCAATAGTTAAGAACACTACACTGACTTCTCTTCCAGAGGTCCTGAGTTCAATCCCTAGCAACCACATGGTGGCTCACAACCATCTGTAATGGAATCCGATGCACTCTTCTGGTATGTCTGAAAACAGCTACAGTGTACTACTCATAAATACAAACTTAAAAAAATCCAATGGAGTCAAAGCCAGAATAAACTCTTCAAAGCAGAGTTACTGCAAAGGTCTCTTCATAAAGTGCTAGCATCAAAGAAAAGCGTACAGCTGTGTAAACTGTGTAGCAATTCCGACACAACGGAAAAGGAATTTCAAGACTTATTTCAAGACTTATTTTTTTCTGGACCCCCTTTCTATTATATGATGACAGAAAACCCTTTTAAGACTCTAGATGTGTCCTTGAACATAAATCCATATGTAAAATCTTCATCTTGAATGGTTCAAATGTGCCAGTGGGACATATTTGATCATAAGCAACTATGAAGTTGTTTCAAATTCTATAACAGCTAAGAATATTGTTGGTTCTGAGCTAGCATGGTGGCACACACATTTAACCCCAACACTTGGTATGCTGAGGCAGAGAGAACTGAACCTGAGACCAGCCTGAGCTACATACCAAGACAATCTCAAACACACTCACAGACTCACATACAGGGGAGCAAGATATTAATGACTATTTTGTGGATACAAAGTGGATAGAGGACATTAAGCTACAAAGGAACAGCATGTGTTGAAGAGGGTCAGGAGGAGCAGAGGCTGTTTCTGGTGGTACAAGACAGGCCCATACCTGGTAATGGCATTCTGAGGACCCCAAGTTGGCCGGGTGAGTGTACATTGCAAGGAATGTGTAATTAAATATTATAACTTTTTCTTTAAAAGATTTACTTTATTTTGTTTGTGTGTTGAGTATCTGCTTGCATGTATGTATACTATATGCTTGCTTGGTACCCATGGAGTCCAGCAGAGGGCATTAGATTCCCTAGAACTGGAGTTACAGGTGGCTGTGAGCTGTCTGATATGAGGGCTGGGAACTGATATCCTGGGCAAAAGCAGCCAAGTGCTCTTATACACAGAGCCATCTCTCCAGCCTGATATATTACTACTTTTAAGATATGTATGTATATGTTTTCCTGTGTGTGATGTGACTGTCAGTGCTGGTAAAGTCCAGAATAGTGTTCACCATTGGAACTCATTGGAGCTGGAGTTACGTGTGGGTGGTTGTGAGGCAGAGGGTGTGGATGCTGGGAATTGAACTCCATTCTTCTGTAAGAGCAGTATACACTCTTAACAGAGGCACCATCTCTCTAGCCCCTGTGATTTTTAATTCTTAAGGATCATTTTAATGATTTAGTAGCTCATGAAAGCGAATGTCTTTTTGCTTATGGATTGGTCAGCTTTATGCAGGGTGTATTTCAATCACGGATTGGGGAACAGATAAATCTACCTCAGTCACCACCCACAGGCCCCTTTGTTTACTGAAATAACAAGGCAGGTTTAAAACAACGGAAGTAGCTGAACACTAAAGTGCAAACCCTTTATCCCAGCACTAGAAAGGCAGAGGCAGGGGGATTGCTGTGAGTTCTAGATCAGCCTGGTCTACAGAGTAAGAGCCTGTCAAAGAAACAAAACCCAACTACAGTAGAAGGCGAATGGCTGGTTAGCTTGCTTTTCACTGATGATCTGCATCTCTAGAAACAGGGATCCTAGACCAGAAGAGACTGGTGGCTCCCACAGAGAATACTGAATACTGGGTATGCCGAGGAATTGAGAAGTAAGTTCATCTTTGACAGGCAATAGCCAGTATGCCAGAATGAAGCCATAAACTTGTCCTCATGGTATCCTGGAGTGGGACTTGAGACCCTACTTCATCTGTATTTGAGGCCTGGATGAATGATTTTGTAAAGTTCTTCCAGCTAAGATTTTCTGGGTTAATGTTGCTATTCACCATGTTGCCTGTGACTATTCAACTGCACCCTGTTACCCTGGAGACTGGCCTCATAGGTCTTGCCTAATCCTGGCATCTGCAGTCTTTTCCTTCCAATTTTTCTCTTCTTGGTTTGCCATGTACATCATGGCCCCTTTGGCAAACCTCTGTCTCCAAAAATACTTACATTTCAATTCATGACAATAGCAAAACTACAATTATGACGTAGCAACAAAAAATAATTTTGTGGTTGGGGTCACCACAACATGAGGACCGTGGTAAAGGGCCACAGTATAAGGAAGGCTGAGAAACACTGGCTTAGAACAAAAGACTGTCTCAAAATAATCAACAAATAAAAAATACCAAACAGTATATGGTTTTATGACCTACCAGGGACTGGTGAGATGGTTCAGTAGGGCAGAGAGTACTTTCTGTTACGAGCCTGTTGATGTCTGGAACCCAGGGTGAAAGGAAAAAATCAACTCCTGAAAGCTGTCTTCTGATTTCTATATGTGCACCACACCATGAATACACACACTCACATCATACACACATACATGTACAATAATAAAATTATAAAGAGAGAAATAATTAACGTTTGTCTTTACAGTGGTGGGTGTTTCATTTATCACAGTGACAATGTCTAGGGATACAAAATAGAGGCCGTCTATCCCTGGCTTTTTGTGAATCTGTTTCTTTATTTGCAGAATGGATTGGTTGAGACTATTTCATCTCATCATGTACTTTTTATGCTTGGGGATTCTTTGAAAATAGGAATTAAGGCTAGGCCAATCGTATGTGCAATACTTCCAGCACTCAGAAGGTTAAGCTGGGGCTCAGTGATTCAAGGGAGACTGGGCAACCTAGAGAAAGTTTAATTTATTTATTCATTTTTTAAAAATGTAATTTATATGTATTAGTGTTTTGTCTGCATGAATGTCTGGGCACCACATGCATATCTGGTTTTTATAGAGGCAAGAGGAGGATATCAGATGCCCTGGAACTGGAGTTACAGACCATGTCAAGTGGTCATGTGGGTGCTGGGAATTGAACTAGGGTCTTCTGGAAGATCATTCAGTGCGCTTGACTACTGAGCCATCTCTCCAGATCTAGAAAAAGTCTTCCTTCCCTCCTTGCCCCACCCCACCACCTCCCGTCCCTCTCCAGACAGGGTTTCTCTATGTAGCCTTAGCTGTCCTGGAACTCCATCTTTAAACCAGGCTGTCCTCAAACTCAGAGATCCACCTGCCTCTGCCTCCTAAGTGCAGGATCAACGGTGTGGGCCACCACCACCATCTGATTCTTCAGAAAAAGTCTTAAACAAAACAAAGTAAAACAGAAAGTAGTCCCAGCACAGTGGGAGCCTGAGACAGGAAGACTGCCATGAGTCTGAGCTGTAGAGAGATATCTTGTAACAAAGAAAAATCAAAATAATATAATTATTTTAGGCTGGCCTAGAACTCCTTAGGTAGAGAAGGCTGACTGAAAGTCTTGGCGGTCCTCCTGCCTCAGCTTCCCATGTGCTTGCATTACAGGCATGGGGTACTACAGCAAGCCTTTTTTAAAAGTAGCAATTAGGATTTCAGGCTATATTAGTTTTCTAAACAAAGTACCACAAATGGTGAACTTAAAGCAACAGAGATTTAATTTTTCACCGTCCTAGAGGTTAGAAGCACCAGATCAAGGTGTCAGCTGTCCTTTTTTTACTTCTTGCAGCTTTTGGTAGTGGCTGCAGTTTTAGGTAGCACCTGCGCGCAGTCTGCACATAGCCTTCTCTTCTAAGCCCATCTATCTGAAATTCCTTCTTAGATGGATATCAGGGAGTAGATTAGGGATAGTTATAATTCAGTATGACCTTATTTCAACTAATGATATCTGCAAATACTCTATTTTTATTAACTATTTTTTCTGGTTTTTTGAGACAGGGTTTCTCATTGTAGCCCTGGCTGTCCTGGAAGTCACTCTATAGATCAGGTGGGCCTGGCCTTGAACTCGGAGATCTGTCTGTTTTTGCCTCCCACTAATTAAATTTTTTTTTGAGACAGGATCTCCCTATGTAGCCCTAGTTGGTTGGAACTTGTTTTGTGTAAACCAGGCTGGCCTCTGACTCAAAGAGAACTACCTGATTCTACCTCCCAAGAGTTGAGATTAAAGGTATGCACCATTACACCTGAGACTAAATTTTGAATGATGTTTAAAAATGTAATAAAGATGAAAAACTCCAATGTTACCTATATTATCTCTAAAGCCTTCCCTCAGAGTGCATATATCTAATGATATGTTATCCTTGTCAGAGTTTCTTATGTTTTTTCAAGTTTATTTATTTTTATTTTTTAAACAGATTTATTTATTTATTTATTTATTTATTTATTTATTTATTTATTTATTTTGGGTTTTTTGATTTTGTTTTTTTCGAGACAGAGTTTCTCTGTATAGCCCTGGCTGTCCTGGAACTCACTCTGTAGACCAGGCTGGCCTCGAACTCAGAAATCTGCCTGCCTCTGCCTCCCAGAGTGCTGGGATTACAGGCATGCGCCACCACCGCCCTGGCTTCAAAATCTTGACCCTCCTGTCTCAGCCTTCCCACTGCTGGGACTATAGGCGAGCATCACCACAGTCATTGAAACTATGCTTTTAAATTCTTTTCTATGTAGGAAGTTGAAAGACTTACTGAGCGTCTAGAAGAAAAAGAGAGGGAGATGCAGCAGCTGATGAGCCAGCCTCAGCATGAACAAGAGAAGGAGGTCGTCTTGCTTCGGAGAAGTGTGGCAGAGAAGGAGAAAGCCAGGGCTGCCAGTGATGTTCTGTGCCGGTCCTTGACTGATGAGACCCACCAACTGCGCAGGACATTGGCTGCCACTGCCCACATGTGCCAACATCTGGCCAAATGTCTGGATGAACGACAACGTGCCCAGGAAGATGCTGGGGAGAAAAGCCCTGCTGAGGTGGGCCGTGTAACTAGATCAAGTGAAGACTGGTGTGGCAGGAGTCTTTGCTGTTCCCTAGGACTCCTGAGCAGTCGCTGAGGTCTGGGGGTGCCACAGAACCCACTCCTTTCTCAGGGAAGAAAATAAGCTTGCTTGGCAAGAGAGATCTGGTAGAACATGTGACTGGTAGCCTGCCTCCCCCACTCCTAGTATTGCCTGTAGCTGAGCCTGCATGATGGTCAGGAGAAGGCACTTGGGTTTTCTCTGCACCAAGGAGAGGAAGGAAGAGTTTGGGATAGAGGAGCTGCCCCTGGGAGGTGTTGTCACTGAGGCAGATCTAGGTAACACGATCTAGGTGAGGCAGAGGAGGACAGATGCCCCCACATGCCACATATGCAGACTCCAGATCTAAAGCTGCTAGAGGCACCTGAGTGGTAAGCGCTGACCTAGCACAGGTCTCATGGAGAGCCAGAGCTTCTGTTGCCAGCCACATGGCTTGTCGTAAGTTCGGCTGCTAGAGAAACACCCTCAGGGCTTCTTCATCCTCACCCAATAACGCAGAACATCTTCATGCTCAAAACTGTGAACCCCATGTAGCCACTGTGTGAGGTAGACAGCAGATGGTGACAGAAGGGCCAGGAGACAGAAGGGACAGGTTGCAGTAGGGACCCAGGAAGAGCCCTCTGTAGCTCCAGGCCAGGAGAGATTGGGTTATGGCTCTGTGTAAGTTTGATGGAGAAAAACATGATCCAGGCTTCAGAACTGAGCATCCATAAGGCAGTTATGGTGAGAGATGTACCTCACAAACCAGAGGGCTCCTGGGTAGGAAGAGCACATGACTGGTGGGATCAGGACTCAGTATAGGCCAGGCACTGGGCATGGTGCCTTATTTCCTGCTGGCAGGTGGTGCTGATCTGTGTGGAGCTGACAGGGAAATAGGCACATATGGCACGCCTTGCCTCACTTACCAGTGGGTGTATTTGTAGCTTTTGTGTCACTATGACTACCAACAAAACAACTTCAGGAAGGGTTCCAGACGATCATGGTGGGGATGGCATTGCCAAAGTCATGACAATGGGAATCTGTGACAGAGAGTCCTCACATTGTGGCAGACAGGAAGGAGGCCGGGGAGACAGGAACAGACAGAGAGACATAAAGACAATGAGGCAGTGGGACTAGGGACCAGGTATCATCTTCAAAGGCCTGCCCTTAGTGACTTACTTCTGATGGCTATGCTACACCTCTACAAATAGCACCATCAGCTGGGGTCAAGCTTTCAAACCATGAGCCTGTGTGGGACATTTCTGATTCAAATCATAACAGTACCAGGCTGAGTCTGCATCCTATGTCCACCTCCCCTGAGCCCACCTCAGGGCCTCTAGATCACGTCCTTTCTAGGCAGTTCTCCAAGAGTGTAGCAGTGTTCATCAGACTATGTGTGTTCCGAGGAAAGAGATACACAACTACCAGCAGCTTCTCCAAAGTGTAGAGAAACTCGAACAACAACCATCCATCTCCGTTAGATTTAATTAAAAAGATCACCCTAGCCACGCAGTGGTGGTACACGCCTTTAATCCCAGCACTTGGGAGGCAGAGGCAGGTGGATTTCTGAGTTCCAGGCCAGCCTGGTCTACAAAGTGAGTTCCAGGACAGCCAGGGCTACACAGAGAAACCCTGTCTCGAAAAAAACAAAAACAAAAACAAACAAAAGATCACCCTAGAGGTAACACAGTTGTATTTCTTTCTGTACAGGAGGTGTCCCAGTTTGTATCACTGTAATATTCCTCCTGAAGATCTCATTTCTCAGCCTTGGACTTCGCTGAGTCATCCGGGGCTTCTCAGCACTCTGGATTAGGACATATACTTCCTGTCATTCGAGGGGATTTCTTTCTTTCTTTCTTTCTTTCTTTCTTTCTTTCTTTCTTTCTTTCTTTCTTTCTTTCTTTCTTTTTTTGTTTTGGACTTGGTTTTATTTGAGACAGGGTTTCTCTGTGTAGCCCTGGCTGTCCTGGAACTCACTCCGTAGACCAGGCTGGCCTCGAGCTCAGAAATCCACCTGCCTCTGCCTCCCAGAGTACTGGGATTACAGGTGTGTGCCACCACTGCCCGGTTCAAGGGGATTTCTTAAAACTAATGTCTCTGTAGTGCTGAATGCCTGGGATTTCTGGGATATAAAGTATACTCCAGAAAATCTTACGATGCTTTACAGTTGGGCCAGCCAACTGCTATTAATGTTAGTTTGGAGTGTGGCTTCTGGGACTGAATTTCCTGGTTCTGACCCTGTGTGAAGCACAAGTTAGGTTGCCTTGTCCAGATAAGTTCTCTTGTCTATAGGCAGGATTCTGTCTTGGTGACTTTGCAGGAGTTAAGATGGATCTGTGTCCAGGTCTACACTAAGGACTTGGAACACCTCCTGGATGTCTCTGTCACAGACTGAAACTATGTTCCTGTCTTCCCTACTGCCAGTGATGATAAATAAGTTCTGGTGCTGTGGAGGTTTCATTACAGCTGGTGTACTTATCCCTCTAGACTTGATGATGATTAAATGTTTGGTCCAGATTTTAGTCCAGATTTAAAATCCAGATGACTCATGTCAGTAGGTAAGAAGGAACAAGGGCAGTGCCAAGAGTGACACACTTAGAGACCCTCTGCTAAGGCTGTGTCCTGGCCTCAGGTGGGAGTGGGTTGGGGAGGGGCTGGATTTGCAAAGTTTGTTTGCTTTTTGGTATCTGTTTTGCTTCTTCACCAAGTGAACAGTCACCACCTCCTACAGTGCAGCTGCAGTGACGGTCTGTGGCCTCAGCTTCTGGCTCGAACTTCCTCTCCATCTCTGTATGTTATACTCACACAGTGGCATGGCTTCTCTTTGTCTCTTCCTTATGTAGCTAGAGCATACAAGCAGGGATGCTTCTGGCCAGAGTGTTATTAAGAAGTTACAGGAAGAAAATCGACTGTTAAAACAGAAGGTGACTCATGTGAGTATCTAACATCTCACTGAAGAGGAACATTAACTCTGACAAATGGCAAATGAAGGCTTCTTTAAAAAAAAAAAAAAAAAAAAAAAAAAAAAAAAAGCTAGTGCCTAGAGGTGACTTCTGCTGTTGTCTGCTTAACTTGATTCACAGTCTCCAGAGACCTGACCATTCTGCTACAAAGGATATAGTAAAACTCTCTGTCCTCCTAGAATTAACTAGTCTATAAAAGAAGTACAAGAATTACCATCACGAAGTACTTTTGAGAGTGTGTGTGTTGTATCTGTATATGTTTGTACTTGCATGTGGAGGCTAAACAGTGACACCAGGCAATTGTACTTCACCTTATTTTGCAACAAGGTCTCTTGCTGGAGCATTTGGCTAGGCTGGCTGGCCAGTGAACTCCAGGAATCTGACTGCCTCCCCATGGCCAGGACTGGTATCGCTGACATGTGTACTGACATGTGTGTCATACTCAGCTTTTACACGGGTGCTGGCAATCTAAAATCAGGTCTTCATGCTTGCTCAGTAAGTACTTGACCAGCTGAGCTACTTCTTCCAGAAGTGGTTTTGGGTTTTTCTCCCACCTCTGGGAAGCAGTTTTTAAGGCAGGAAAGTTACACTTAAGTTTACATCTGCTTAGATTATTATTATGGCTGAGTGGTGGTGGCACACACCTTTAATCCCAGCACTTGGGAGGCAGAGGCAGGTGGATCTCTGTGAATATGAGGCTAGCCTGGTCTACAGAGAGTTCCAAGACAGCCAAGGCTACATGGAGAAACCTTATCTGGAAAAACCCAAGCAAACCAAACCAAACAACAACAACAAAAGACCATTCATATGGAAGTTCCTATGATGTATCAGGTTCCCTGGTAGGCTTAGAAAGAACTTTATACAAAAGAAAGGGAAAGGAAGGCAGGTTTTCCTTAGGAAAAAACTTACTTGGTAAATTATTACTGATAACCACAGATCCATGTTGACTTGAGCAAAAGTCTCTTTGGGTTCTGTCTTTTCAGGTAGAAGACCTCAATGCTAAGTGGCAGCGTTATGATGCAAGTAGGGATGAGTATGTGAAGGGGTTACATGCCCAGCTAAAGAGGCGGCAGGTCCCTCTTGAGCCTGAGCTGATGAAGAAGGAGATCTGCCGGCTTAACAGACAGTTGGAGGAGAAAATGAGTGACTGTGCAGAAGCAGAACAGGAGCTGGCAGCCGTGAAGATGGCCCGGGACACTGCGCTGCAGCGAGTGGAGATACTAGAACAGCAGGTGCCCTCAGGCTCTGAGCAGCACTGACAGGGATGTTTGCCTGTCTACACACCACAGGCAATGGCTGTAGTCTTGGGACAGCCTAGGCTAAATGTTTGGTGGAACTGGGTGTAATAGAGTTATATAGCGGGAGAAGGCAGGTAAAGATTTTCTCCTTCCTTCAATAGAAATGAATATTCTGTCTTCTCAGATTCTTGCTTACAAGGATGACTTCAAATCAGAAAGGGCAGATCGGGAACGAGCTCATAGTAGGATTCAAGAACTGGAGGAAAAGGTCATGTCCTTGATGTACCAAGTGTCCCAGAGACAGGTAAGAGTACATGAGAATTTCTCTCTTTAGATATATTTTCTTTTTTTTTTGTGATTTTTGAACAAAGATTTATTGACTGACAATACTGTTGGTGATGTGCCATTCCCAGCTCTGGGCAGAGAAACTTCTCCTGGGCCTAGGTGTGGCCATAGAAAACCTCTCCGAGGTATTGTAATTGTGGAGGTCAGCATTGCGGCCTGTGTTGGTAAAAGCTAGCTGTCCCCAGGGCCTTTCCTGACTCCCTGCTCATAGTTTCCATGCAACAGTAGCATATCCCAGGCCTCAAGTGCTTTACTGACAGTTTGTAAGTATCTATCCTTCTGAGGTAGACACCCTAGTTACTATTTTGCAGAGGTAGGACACAGGCCCTGAACACTAAATAAGGTCCTCTGGGATAGCCAGTGGGCCTGTTGCCTCCTATTTTTAGTGCTGGTGTATGTTGTCAGTGGAAGTCTCTCAGGCATGGAAAGCTGGACATACATGCCTTTTACCTCTCCTCTTACCTGAGCAGACTCCTGCTCTGCAAATTCCTAGGGAAGATTTATTATTTTAGCCACTTAGTATCTATACATCTTCTTTCCTGTGATAAACCCCTTGCCTCTCTCAGAAAACTTATTGTCCTAACAGTTTGGATTCTAGAGGGACCTCTGAAAATCAATTAGGCTGAGAAGGCAGGACTGGTTTTGAAATGATCTTTCCCAACTAAGATGTGAGAAGAACCAGAGATATGTGAAGGCCGCCCATACTGTTCTCTTCTGGGTAGCTGCTGGACCTCATCAGCTTCTGCCTCCCTTCATCTGCACCAGGGGTGCAGGGGTGTCCTGGTTACCTTTGTTCATCAGCCTTAAGGGGCTGGACACAAGCATCAGTTCTAATGAATGGAGGATTTTGATGGAAACCAATGGCCCTCCCTAAGTCCACAGGATAAGAGGATGGTGACAGAGGGCTTTAGCAGTAACAGAGGACCCTTCCCAGAGCCTTTGCTTAGCTCCAGCAATCCCTCTGACATCATATAATGGAGTGTGGATGTTTCCCCATCTTGTTTTAGATCAGGCTTGTTCAGGTGGTATGGCCATAGAGGAGGCCCAGGACTATAGGCATAGGACAGAATTTTCTAGGATGCAACATGGGCAGGAATGGGGATATCCTAACATGACTGTGTGGATTTCTTGAGCTCCTGGCCTTGCCTGTAGGGTTTTTTTTCTGGCTTCTGTGCTTTAGATTGCAAGGTCATTGTTAGGTAACTAAGGTTAGGGTTAGGGTTAGGGTTAGGGTTAGGGTTAGGTCAAATATGACCTCTCAGGCAGTCTTTGAATGAGGTGCTAGGAGTGTTCTAGGCTTGCCAAGCTAGGTCCTCTGAGGGATTCCTGATCAGACCTAAAGGGTAGATTTCTGGTGGGGACCAGGACCTTTGCATTAGTAGTGGCCTCTCAAGCACCTAACTTTGCTCTACCCAAGGAGGACAACCATATGACAGTGGTAAAGTAGGAGTGATAAGACATTGTCCCTCTGAGAAAAATTCAAATTCAGTTGTGAAGTAATAGCCCCAAGAGCAGGTACTGGAGTAAGGCTCCCATACTCTTATACATGTAGCAATGGGCACCACTGCCCAAGGTGCTTGTGGCATTTGTTTAGTGCACATGTACCAGACTGTGCCAAGAGTGCACCCATGGCTGCCACTGTAGGTCTCAGAGGCTGTCTAGTACCTCAGATCACATTGAGGTCCAGTGGGTCTTAGTTTGCCAGCTGCCCACACCACCCCTACCTTGGTTTCTACCACTCTGGTGTTAGTGGGGTGTGGCACCAGGGACACTTCCTTGACTGAATATCCTAAGGCTGAGGGCTCCAATCAGGCCTCCCACTTCTGTTCTTTCATGATATGACCAAGTCAGACTGTAGGACTTCTTCAGTTCACTCAGCACTTTCATCTAGACAGCAAGAAGCATTAGGATTTGAGGAATGAGGTCTTCCAGTTTAAGCCTTTAGAAGTGCCAGAGAGCCAAATAAAATACCTTGATTCCCGAGGTTAGTTCCACACTCCCTGCAGAAACTCTTGTGCTATGTGGACTGAGAGCTGAGGTCTCATGGAAGTAAGGCATGTTGGTACAGAAAGAAGCAAGGCAGTGGGATTTAAGGTCCATTCTGAGACATGTCTCCAGTTGTTAGAACCTAGGCCCAGGCTTTGTTGACCTCTAGCACAGCCCATGTAAACTAACCTTTGCCTTCTCTGCAGGATTCCTGGGAGCCAGGACCCTGTCGGATTCATATGGGGAACAAAACTGCCAAGTACTTAGAGATGGATGCACTGGAGCATGTGTCATCTGGTGACTGGAGGCCCGAGTCTAGGTCCCAGCAGATGGAACCTTCTGCAGAGGGTGGGCATGTCTGCCCAGCCCAGAGAGGTCAGGGTGACCTTCAGTGCCCTCACTGCCTGCGGTGCTTCAGTGATGAGCAAGGCGAGGCATTCCTCAGGCACCTGTCTGAGTGCTGCCAATGAGCCAGAGATACCACGCCCATGTGACCTGTGCCACAATAGCTGCTCTAAGGGGTTGGGAGGGTGTCCTCAGACTCAAGTCTTCAACTTGGTGTGTTGCATTCTCCTGGGATCTAGGGCCCAAATGGGCAGGGTCACTGGTAGGTCATTTTGTTTTCATTTAGCCATGGAGCAGACTGGGTCAGAGGGAACTATTGGCAGAGCAAGAGGAAGAGATGGGGACAGGGGCATCGAGTGGGCATTAGTTTTGTCTCTCATGTGGAGTTTGGATTGAGCTGTCAAGTCAAAGCTGCAATCTATCTGTTGTGGGAGTACTCTGAAGCCTGCTTGCACCTAGAGTTGTGCTACTTGCTGGAAGGGGAAGTTGCTGTGGGAGCAGTGTGTCCTCCCTGCAGGTGGTAGCTCCATCCTGTTGAGTAGTGAGGTGTCACTCCCTGACCTCTGCTGCATTACAGATACAGTTACATGATACACTAGAACCTTCCAAACACAGCAAAGCCACACAGCTGCATCCAGTACCATCACCTTGCAAAAACACTTATATTTACCAAAGCACCCCCCGCCCCCAGACAGGGTTTCTGTTTCTCTGTGTATTCCTGGCTGTCCTGGAACTTACTCTGTAGACCAGGCTGGCCTCGAACTCAGAAATCTGCCTGCCTCTGCCTCCCAAGTGCTGGGATTAAAGGCATGCGCCACCACTGCCCAGCTAGCACCTTTATTTCTAATCATTTATTTTTATAATAAATGGATTTACTCCTGTGCTGCTCTGAGAGTTGGGCAGGGATGTGTGCAGGAACAATGGGTGTTCTGGTTACTAAGGAGAGACCAGCTGGTAAGGAGAAATATTCCTGCTGTCTTGCCTCAATTCAGAGGTGTCAAGGAGAGCAGAGGAGTTAATTCTCTTTACCAAGATCACAGGATTGACTGGCAGGGCTCAGATTAGTGTCCAGGTATGGAGTAGAGCTGATCCAAGAACGTGTTTACATATGCTGGAGGTAGCAGAAGAGTAGGGATAGCCAAGGAGCCTCACTGATGCTGTCTAGATTTCCAGATGCGAGACAGCCACAGAATTGGTTTTTCCTTTAGAATGGTATTTCCTTGCCATCTTCCCATTTCTTTATGAAATGGGAATTTTTAGTTACTATATATTGGAAGTATATAACCTATCCTTTGATTTATAGGGGTTCATAGATTACCTTGGACCTTAGAAGAGACCTGGGACTTTGAAACATTGTTGGGACTGTTAAAGATGGAGAGAAAACTAGTCATGAGCCAGGGTAAAACTTATTGGTGCTTTGAGACTTTCAGCAATTTCAGCAGAAGCTTCAAACTCAGGGTGAGAGGCCAGATTTGACTCCGGTTTAGGTTCACAGATTCTCAGGAAGTTCCATACATTCTACCAGTTTCAGAGAAAGGTGCGGACCCAATGAAGCGAGCAGACTGGAACTGGAGTAAGGCTCACTGGCCTGGGGAGTGCCAGAACTCACAGCAAAAGCTGAAGACCCATGGAAGAGACCCCAGCTGACACAGGACAATACCTGATTCAAATACACAGGGCCTCTAGCCCTAAATACCAGTCCCACAAAGGGAAATGACACCAACTTTATTATAACTTATACCTTTCCTGAGCATTGTAAATGTCACCATTGAAAGAATAAAGGAAATCTGAATGTAAAAAAAAAAAAACAACAACAACAAATACAAAAGAAAAATTTAACCAACGTATTAATTCCAAATGGGCAACTCCCAGCACAGAAACAAAACCAACAGGAAAAACCTTAATATGTCTTCCTTAAAGATTCCTAATTTCACAGTACTGACTCCTAATGGTAATGATTTGTTGAGTTTCCAGACAACGAATTTAAAGGAATATTTATAAGTATGTTCAAACAGTTTAAAGAACATATGAATGTACTCCAAGAGAACAACAGCAAAGAGCTAATGAAATAATGAAATCATTCTAAGAAATGAATATTGACTTCAATAAAAAGAACTGAAGAAAAACCAAACTGAAATGATGCTAGGAATGAAAAATTCAACAAGCCCGGTTGGTGAAAATCTTCACCAACAGAATAGATTATGTAGGAAATGACAGTTAAGGTCAGCGAGGAATTTTTTAAAAAAGTAAACAGGACATGCAAGAGCTTTGGGACATAAAACCACTCGACTTTTGAACTATGAGCATAAAAGAATACTATACTAAAAGCACAAATTTTCCTTAAAAAAACATTTATGTATATGGGTGTTTTGCCTGTATATCTGTGTTTCATATGTGTGCTCGGTGCTTAAGAGGCCAGATAGGGGATTGGACCCCTTGCAACTTGAATTACAGATAGCTGTGAGCTACAATGTGCATGTTTGAGATCAAACCCTGGTCATCTGGGGAAAATGCCAGTGCTCTAAAGGTCTAAGCCATCTCTCTGGTTCCATCTAGAAAAATTCTTTTTCTTTCTTTCTTTCTTTCTTTCTTTCTTTCTTTCTTTCTTTCTTTCTTTCTTTCTTTCTTTCTTTCTTTCTTTCTTTCTCTTTCTTCTTTTTTCTCTTTCTTTCTTTTTCTTTCTTTCCTTCCTTCCTTTCTTTTTATTTATTTATTTTTTTTCGAGACAGGGTTTCTCTGTATAGCCCTGACTGTCCTGGAGCTCACTCTGTAGACCAGACTGGCCTTGAACTCAGAAATCCACCTGCCTCTGCCTCCCAGAGAGCTGGGATTACAGGCGTGCGCCACCACTGCTGGCTAGAAAATATTTTCAATAAAATAGAAGAGAATTTTGTGAGTCTAAAGAATGAGATACCACCTGTAATCCCAACACTTGGGAGACAGAGTCAGGCAGATTTCTGAGTTCAACGCCAGCCTGGTTTTAAAAAATAAAAATAAAAAAAAGAATGAGATACCAAGATACAAGAAGTCTACAGAATACCAAATAGGTAGGATGAGAAAATAAACTCCCACCAACATGTTTTAGTTAAAATACAAAAATACAGCCAGGCGGTGGTGGCACACGCCTGTAATCCCAGCACTCTGGGAGGCAGAGGCAGGCAGATTTCTGAGTTCGAGGCCAGTCTGGTCTACAGAGTGAGTTCCAGGACAGCCAGGGCTATACAGAGAAACTCTGTCTCGGGGGTGGGGGGGTGGGGTGGGGGAATCCCCAAAACAAAACAAAACAAAACAAAAATACAGACAAAAAGAAAGATATTGAAAACTGCACAAGAGAAGGGTCAAGTTACCTATAAAGGAAAGCTCATCAGAATAACATGAATATTTCACAGAGACATTTCAAAGCCAGAAGGGCCTAAAAAATATATTCTGAAATACAGCTCTGAAAGAACACAACTGTAAAACAAGATTATTATCCAGCAAAGCTGTCTAATAAAATTGAAGGAGCTATAAAACACTTTCCATGTTTAAAATAGTCTAAAGAGGGCTAGATGGTTTAAAAGCACTGAGTACTCTTTCAGAGGTCCTGAGTTCGATTCCCAGCAACCACATGGTGTCTCACAACCATCTGTAATAAGATCTGGTGGCCTCTTCTGGTGTGTCTGAAGACAGCTACAGTGTACTCATATACATTAAATAAGTAAACAAATCTTTTAACCGGAAGAGAAGATCCAAACTAATCAAATCAAAAGGTTAAAGAGGAAGCTATTACAATAGATTGAAATACAATTCATAAATCTATGGAGACATACCCTAAGAACTTTATTATTTTTTCTTTTTTTGGAGACAAGGTTTTTTCTATGTAGTTCTGGCTATCCTAGAACTATGTAGACCAGGCTTGCCTTCAACTCACAGAGATTTGCCTGCTCTCCACCTTCAGAGTGCTGGAATTGTGCCATCATGACTGGCATCTCCAAACTTTTAATGAAGCTAGTTATTCTGATACCAAAATCAGGTAAATACTGTACACACATGTGCAAAAATTAGGCTAATCTCCCTAAAGATTGTAAATACAAAAATCTTCAATAAAATATAAACATCACATTGAAAAGCATTTATCATGACCATTTTGACTATTCCAATGATCTAGAGATGACTCAACATACATAAATAAATGTAATTCATAATATAAATGGGTCAAAACCCAGAAATCACATGAAAGTTGTAGAAAAGGCTTTTGACATACCCAATTATCACTTCAAGATCAGAATCATGGAAAGACTAGACATGGAGGGAACATATCTCGATATAACAAAGACAACATACAACACACTTATAGTCAACATCATACCAGAAAAAACTCAAAGCATTTTCACTAAGATCAGGAATGAGACAAAGGTTTCCATTCTTCCCACTTCTATTCCACACAATGCTTGAAGATAGACTAATACAAAAAGAAAAGGGATACCAATAGGAAAAGCAGTATCTCTTTTTTTCAGATGCTACCAATGCTATACATAAGAGGTCCTAAAGAATCCACCAAAAATTTCAAGCTGATAATCATGTTCAGTAGATGACACACATAACCCAAGAATAAACTTGACCAAGGATATTAAAGACCTCTATAATCAAAGTTTTAAGACAGTAAAGAAAGAAATTAAGGAATACACTAAAAGGTATAGAGACCTCCATACTCATGGATCAGAAGAATATTATGAAAAATGACTACCCTACTTAAAGGTCCAGAAATATACAAGGAGGCACAATTAATCAGATAGTCAAAACAATCCTGAGTAAAAATAACACTGCAGAAGGTAACATCATACATGGTTGCAAATTATATTAGAGCAATATTAACTTTTACAAAGATGGCAGAAGTATTCAACAGAAAAAAGAAAACATCTTTAAAAATGATGCCAAGAAAACTGACAAATTAGATCCTTCTCTCCCACAATGCACAAAACAACTCAAAATGGATCAAAAACCTCAATATAAGACCTGATATCCTGAAAGTGCTGGAGGAAAAGTTAAGAGTACATATTTCAACTAATAGGCACATAGAAGGACTTTCTAAATAAGACTGATCACACAGGAAATAGAGCAACAGGTAACAAATGTAATCTCATCAGACTAAAGAAATTGAAGTAAATAGATGGCCTACACAATTGGAGAAAACCCTTGCCAGCTATTCATCTAACAGGACTAGTATGTAGAATATATGAAGAACTAAAAAAGCTGAACATGTCAGGCAGTGGTGGCACACACTTAAAAAGACAATGTCTGAAAAACAAATGAATGAATAAGTAATTTGAAAAAAACGGTCGGTCGGTGGTGGCGCACGCCTTTAGTCCCAGCACTTGGGAGGCAGAGAGGCAGGCGGATTTCTGAGTCTGAGGCCAGCCTGGTCTACAGAGTGAGTTCCAGGACAGCCGGAGCTACACAGAGAAACCCTGTCTCGAAAAAACCAAAATCCAAACCAAAATAAACAAACAAACAAATAAATAAAAGGAAAAGAAAACCAATGAAGAAATGTTATGTGGGACATCAACTTTGGATTATTTTTAGGTGATGCTGCTCTAATTCAGTTCTTACCTTGTATTCATGAAATCTTGGCTTCTATTCCCAGTGCACACAGATTGCACACATATGTGAACCTTTTTGACTACCATTTTCTCTCAGGCATTCATCCCTGTCCCTGCCTACCTCCCCCCCCCCCCCCCCCGCCCCCAACAGGGTTGATTTTATGTTTGTTTAATAGCCCTGGAATCACTTTGTCAACCAGGCTGGCTTCAAACCCCCAGACTGTCTCTACCTCTTGAGTGCAGGGAGTTAAAGTGTGCACCACCACTGGCTCACATTCCATAAATTCACCGATTTCTTTTGTGGGTAGCTTTATATTGGTTTCTGCCTCATATGTGTTTTTCTTTTGAAGTATCATTTGACATTTAATTTTTAATCTTTTTCTTCTTTCACAATGTTTTAGTTGTATGCCTTTGGTTATTATGTATGTGTTTAGATTTTATACCTCACTCTCCCACCCCCTTTGAGAGGATATTTGTATGAAGCCATAGCTATCTTGGAACTTTAGGCTGGTTGTGAACTCACAGAAACCCGTTTCTGTCTCCGAGCACTGGGATTAAAGGTGTGTGCCACTCTGCCTGATGTCTTAAGCTTCCTGCTTGTAAACCTTTCTTGGGTTTCTTTAGATGGAAATTTCTTCTAAAGCTATGCATTTCTTACTTTTGGTATAGGCTGAGAAAACCTGTCTGGGTACCAACACTGAATTTTCCTTGATTAAGAGAGACATGTTTGGGGGAAGAAGTAAGGTTAGTTTAATCCTTCTAAAGTTGCCAATGTTATTCTTTTGCGGATGGATGCTTTTTTGAGGACTTACTGGTATCCTGAAAACAGGGGCAAAATGCAAAAACAAAAATCTTATACTTTAACGACCAGGCCACACTTGAAACTTTCATCTGTAATAACCATGGTGCCTTGGCCAGTCTTTTAAAAGCAGAGCATGCTTTTAATTCTAACAGAGGCAGCAGAACTCTGTGAGGTTGAGGCCAGCCTAGTCTACAAGGCTAGTTCCAGGACAGCCGGGGCTACATAAGAGAAATTCTGTCTTGAAAAACTAAAACAACAAATGGTCAGGCCCAGAAAGCAACTTGTATTTACTACTTAAATATTCAAAGTAAAAGGA
Organism: Apodemus sylvaticus; assembly: GCF_947179515.1. Classification (NCBI taxonomy): domain Eukaryota; kingdom Metazoa; phylum Chordata; class Mammalia; order Rodentia; family Muridae; genus Apodemus; species Apodemus sylvaticus. The sequence continues at coordinate 76,552,216 of NC_067482.1, forward strand.
TGATTGCCTGTGCACCCAAAAGTGGGCACCACACAAACAGCCCTTGACGGAAGACCAACTTCCCTGTTTGAGTGCACTGACTTCCTCCGTGGCTTGACTGGAAACTTGTTTGCTGCTTCCTAATTATATATATTTTTGTTTGTCCATACCTTTGAAAAAATACTTGTCACCAGTCTTCTATACACCAATACCCATGGGACTTCTCATTATAGTGTCTTCCCACTCAGCCTGTGAAAAATGGTGAAAAAGCCTTGCAGTTTTCTGGTGACCCACTGCCTGGGCTCATGAAACATTTGCTTATGACAGCTGAAGGCTATGGTGGCCTTTAGCTTGTACTCAGCCACGGAAGTCCTCCCCAAGTTCCCAGTCATGGATTCCAAGTTGGCTTCGTAAGATCTGGAAACTGCCTTCTGGCAGAAACTATGCCCTCCAAGAGCTCACCAGGTTTCCTTGTCTTCTAACATGTGCTGCCTATATGAAAACACTGTATGGCAGGATTCTCTGCAAGCTGGTCCCTTCTTGGGCCCCTGTTCAGTGTATATATGAGCATGTATCAAGCGGCCAAAATTCTCATTCATCTCTGAACTAATACATTTACCATGGAGGTAGATCTAGAATAATGCTAGTCTGGGACTGCAATGAAACTAAGGCATTTTCAGTTAATATCCGGGGACAACTTACAAAGCTTCATGTTTAAAACAGACAAATTTTAAGCATGACTACTCCTGCTTCTCATTGCCACAAATATACTGCCAGGCATGTTGTCAAAACATGGTGCCAACCCAAGATCTATTCAACCCAGGCGATGGGAATGTATTCCATCTTAAAACAAGCAAAAGAACAATAAAAAAATCCTTGTAGGCTGATAGAGTAGTAGATGTTGCTACTAACTTTACTGCCTTCTTCCCTAATCCCTTTGTCTTTAGAAAACAAAATTTGCTGTCATGCTTGGTGGAGGAACCAGAGGAGCTCGTTGCTACTTGGATTTGGGGTCAGGTCTGTCATGTTCTCATCAGAGAGAATCTCTGTCTTAGAGAACAGGAACCTTCCAAAACTACTACCACCAAAAGACCTCAAGTCAGTAGTAAATACTGCTCGCCAAGAGATGCATTCAGAATATAGTACACCTCAAGCCATGAAGTACAGATAATGACACTTGCTATCCAAATACAAACCTTACTTACACCTGCTCATCAGATACAAAAAGGAAGATGGATTTAATAGTATCAGAAGTGATCCCTGCTGCTCACTTGTTTTGGTGTTTGATTCTTTTTAGTGGTTTGATTGAGAATGGTTCCTCAACAGGTTCATGTTTACTTACTTGGTCCCCAGATGGTGGAACTCTCCTCGGAGGATGAGAAGGTTGGCCTTTTAGATAGGGTGGGGGGGGGGGGCTTTGAGGTTTTAAGACTAGCACCATTCCTAGTGTCTTTTCAACTCTAGTGCCACCCCCTAACTGCCTACTACTATGCTCCCTGCCATGACAGGCATAGACTGTAACCCTCTGAAACGGTGAGCCCCAATTTAAACACGTTTTTTTCTGTAAGTTTGCCTTGGTCATGGTGTCCTATAATAGAAAAAGTAACTAAGACAGTATATAAAATTCGACAAAAAAAAAATCCAGTTAATGCTTCTTTCCAGATGTTCCCTTATTTAATTTCAGGCTTATATTGAGTAAAGGAAATAGTCAAACATGAAGCTCTCCTGGAACCTGCCCACAGGCTCTGGCAGGAAGTCTTTGGCCTCCCTCTTCCAATGGCTACTTTGGGCTTTGGTTCCCCACTTACAAGCAGAAGGACCACTCTGATAAACTAGAAAAATCCTGGCATGTTCTACAGCCATGGAAAGGGTTGCCCTCAGAACTCCCTCACCTACTCTCCCCTCTCCATCAACGGGGCCAGAGGCTTCTACTGTCTTCTATTTTTGTTTCTTAAACTGGCAAGTTATGCACCCCTGATGACAGAGTCAAAGAAACTTGAAGTTTCTAGGGAAACAGAAAGCTCATTACTGGCAGTAAACAGCATATGATGAGAAAGTGTGAGGAATTGGCCTGAACACGCCGCAAGTACTGAAGAGCTGGGAGTAGAGTTCTGAGTGGCTCTGGGTCCCAATATGATACTTGCTGTTGGGCACCCAGACTTTCCCCTCACCATTATAGTGCCAACATATCGTGCTGATGCCACAGCCGAAGATCCTGGGTTCCCTCTTGGCAGGTGGCTTGGCTCCAGAAGTAGAGGTCCAGAAAGGCAGTGTCTGTGAGGCAAGCCCAATACTGAGCCTCTCTAGCCATTTCTGCAACGAGGGGATAGTGACAGTATCTCTGGGAACAGAACAAGAATCTGCCCTTTCAGGGGCACTGCTTATGCAAGGTTACATCCCTGCCTGCTTTTCTTGGCTCAACTATCCCAGGAACACAGGGACAGGCTGCCTTCGTCACCTGGGAAAGAAAAGAAGGCCACTTATACTGTACGTCCTCTGGGTACTGATTCATACTGCCTGTTCTCCAGTACAGTATCTTCAGAAGGCTAGGACCAACTGTCCCCTGCCTTCCACAACTGCTCTACTAGCTTGTCATTTGTCAGCCTGGCCTGATGATCTTCCCACCTCAGATCTCAGTCATCTTCTCCTAAGTGATAGATGCCTCAATGCTGGAAAAATGAGTCATGTAGTGTGCTGAGGTGAGCTGAAACTAGATGAATCCAGAAGCAACTGTGTAAGCTTTTTGTTAACTCCTGAAGGAGCAAAGATGGGACTAACCAAGGCAGAATTTACTCTTTCACTTTTCAATACCATTTACTTTGTTCCTAATTTAAACCCAATTAAGCATTCTACTACAGATCACAACCCCTCTCCTCCCCCAAATGTGGATAGGCACCTGTATACAAGGCTGTAAATAGCCCTCTGCTCTGTGTTACAAAGGTTTAGTCTCTATTCTATGTCCTAGTGACCTGGGTATAACCCACAACCCCATCTTTCAACTTCCTGGTACTTCTTGGCATGAACACACGAAGCCTAATCATTTGTTTGGCTGTTGTGTCTTGCTCATTCTCTGTTCTGGTACCTGTACCAGCCTGGTGTCCAAAAGACAACTGAGGGCACCAGGAACCCTGAGACCTAGGAACACCAGAAAGTGACTTTGGGGTTGGTGGCTGTGGCTCCCCAGGAACAAATATCACCCATTTGATACCTCCCACCACACCCATCATCCCCAGCAGAAAGCAACCAGACTGGGTCTCCTGCTGTACTAATGTATTCCATCTTTCAAAAAGAAAGACATGATTTTAATATTACTTAACAATATGTTAAAAAAGTAGCCAGGCAGGCCTCCGTGTTAATACGGTTGTACGCTCTAGAACAGACTTGATGGTGTGAGTACTGGGTGGGTTTCTTGTTTTTAACGTTCTCATTCTGCAAGGGGTCTTACACAAGCTGGCTACAAGTCAGGGGGTCAAACACAAACAGCGCAACGTGTACACTCAGAAACAGTAGATTGTGAAAGAGGACAAAGAAGGCCTGCCCGCCCAGCCCGCCTTGGGTGGGACACAGGGCACATGGGAGCTGAGGGATGACTGATACCCTGGCGGGGACAGATGACAGAACAGGGCGAGATGCAGAGGCAACAGAGCCACGTGGATGATGCAAACTCGTCTCTGGCCACGGCCCAGGCCTCTGAGGCCGTGGTGGTGGAGGAATTGGCGGGAACTACTGTTCCATTCCGACAGCACAGAGCTACAATCAAAGAAGTCTCACTCACAGACTACACGCACACAAGCTAACAACGCAGGTCGAGCAGCAAGTTCTCGGTCTCGGGGTATCAGGCCACAGCATCCCGCCCTACACACCCTGGGTGGGTACTGAAGCTCAGGGGAGCCAGTGAGGGGCTTGGCTCTTGAGTGGCGCAGCCCAGCTGCCTCCCACACATCCCTCTCCAGGCAATCCTCATTCAGTGGGCAGCAAAGGTGGCTTTCTTCAAGCTAAAGTTGGACCAGTTGATGGATAGTCTTTGTCGGTTCTGTCTAGCAGAGTCCAAGCAGAACCTGTCAAAACAAAAAGGCAAATTGTCACTGGACAGAGTTTTTACCCAGACTGGCAACCACCAAGCCAATCTATGATTCTTGCTAGCAATTCACTACAGAGGCTCAGTGAGGTTTGAGCTCAAAAGTCTCCCTGCTTGAAAGGGTGGTCCCACCTTCAGGACACTGGCCAAGTTACGTGGCTTGTGTGTCTTCTGGTGTTGTCATTTGATACTGTGTTTAGGAGACTGTAGGATCGTAAAGGGCAGCCTGGGTCCTGGTTGAGCTAAGGTTAGAAACCCTAGTGACACTGAGGGACAGCAGGTGTTCTGCCTGGTTCCCAGACACTAGGCTCCTGACAAGAGACTGCAGCCCTCCATAGATTTGTGGCCATCAGTCACGTAAGGGCAATGTCCAAGCCCTTAGGTAGAGATTGTGACCCACGGTCACACAGCCTCAAGACAGAACTCCATTTTAATGAGGTACCTAAAGGCCTGGAAGCTTAGTCAATAAACTCTCCTTCTCAGATACGCCTCCCTGCAAAAGGCATTTAACCTCAGGCTGGGCCCCTGAGAAGTGGGGTATGGTTTTATTCATCTACTTCCCGCCATGACAATAAATGTCTTAAAATTATGGTCTGCCTCTTTTCATCTGGATCCACCTTGGAGAACAATGGAACAGGCCTTCATTTAAACAGCCAGCCGTTTAATCTCCCGCAGAAGGCCTCTCAGTGCTCCCAGCCATGGCCTCTACCAAGTGAAGCCAGAAGCTGACCAAGCCAAGGATTCTGTCAACCCCATGGGATCCAGCCAGAGCTCCCCCCTTTTCCCTTCAGCCCTGGGCTAGATCCAACCTATAGGGCCCCACTCCATTCTCAGCTCTTGCGTGACTCCTAGCAGCACCCGGATTTCCAAGAGCCTGAGACCCACATGGCCTGGCCTCCCTGTACCCTGCAGGTCTGGGGAGCCCTGAGCCAGCTTCAGCTGTTCCCAGGACCTCAGACTGCACTCCCCTCACTTCTGTGTCCTGCCTCCCAAAGTGGCCCAAGCCCTGTGGCTGAGCAAATGCGGGACACCACTAATCCTACAGGAGACAGCCAGGAAAGTGTAAGAAAAGCAGCATTTACTGTAATAGAGTACAGGGAGAGCAAAGGGAGAGAGTTTATCAAATATCACTGAAGGGCTTAAGAAAACCTCATGTGTCCACCTGAGAACAGCTGACATCAGCCACTATTATGCCTGAAAAAGGGGTTTGGGTCTTGCTATTTCCCTCTCCCACAGGCTCCTTGAGACTGATATAGATTCTGATGTGCTCTCTAAGCCACTACCTAAGTCATAACCTGCTGCCCAGCCGGAGGAATTGTTGGGCAGCATCAGGCCAGAGATGACTGCACAAGAGGCAGGACTCCAGGATAGTCCTGCAGCAGGTCTTCCTGTGATACATACCTCACAATCTTGGTCAACTGCATGAGCTCACTCAAAATAACAAGTGTGTTCAGGGTAAGAAGCTCTCAGCTGGCTCAGCCTCCACAGCAGCCTTGAGTCTCAGGAGGAATGTGGTCAATGTGGCTGGGTATGCAGGAGAGCCACACAAGGGGCACAGGTTGATAACCACTTGACCAGGACCTTGTGCCATAGGAGCTGCTAAGAAGATACGGTTGCTAAGAGCCAGCCAAAACTTCTGTAATTGACCAGAAAGTGCTTCAAGCTTTGTAGATCCTATAGTCTGTGGCAATCTCATACCCTGCCTCAATGACACACAAACAACCACGGCCACACAGACACAGCTGATGTCTCTGATGTTCATGTGAAACAACATTTAGAGAGTGAAATCCAAAGCTTGTATAATTTTTGTGTGTCTGAGCAAGGGCAGGCTGGGTCTGCCACTGAGTCATCTCTCCAGCCTCCTGACAAATTTTTTACCCATGAAGCATTGGCTTTTCAGAATAGTATGAAACTGGTAGCCAATTTCAGTTTTTCTTTTTTTGGATAAATAACTCCCATAGCCCCACCTATAAAGAACTTCATTTCTAAAGCAATCTGCTGATTTGTCTGCTGTAACAGACCAGGCCCAGTATTTGCACAATCTGTTTCAGGGCTTTTTCGTCTGCATGGCCATCATAATGTCTCAAGGGAAGGCTTCTACAGCTTTACAATGGGTAGGGATGGCAGCCTCCCTTTGCACTTACTCTTCTGGGAAGGTGCCGCAGTGGCTCCAGTAGATTCTGTGGGACAAAGATTTACAGACTGAGGCGAGAAATGTCTCCTGGAGCCCCTTGGAACACCTCTATTCAGAAGCTGAAAATCTCACTTGACAACTTGCTTTGCTCCTAAACTCTCCCCCTTTCTTAGTAGTCACTAAGAAAAACCAAGCAAATTAAGATGTAAAAGAATCCATCTTAAACTAAGTCACTAGCCAGAAAATTCTGCAATGCTTTGCTCCAGTCGTTTACATAATTACAATTACCTCCCAAAAGTATGTAAATGAAGTATGGCTCTGACATTATGGTATGAAAAGCATTAATTAGCACAGTGGTATAAATATATTTCACGCGTCTTGACTGTATATTGGCTTATAGGTCATTGGACATAATTTAAAAGATATATTATTAAGAAGAGGTTAGTTTAACCAGCAACACATGAAAAGTACAAGTTTCTTTTGTTTTTTGACCCTCATAGTTACCCTTGCAAGACAGGTGGATTTGAAACAATAGGCTCAGACTAGAAGATATTTACATCTGAAGAACCTGATACAATGTCCAGGCCACAGGTGGGTGTTGGGCAAATTAGAAAGAATTTACATTTGAGTTGGTAATGGAAGCCTCAATGGAAGCTTGTGAGGAACTGCTTTTGTTTTGCAGACCCCACATAGGGGTTCTTTGGCCAAAACAGCATTCTTAACTTATCCAGGTGTGATTCAGGATGCAGTTCATACTTATTACTCACAGAGACTCATTTAGATTCAGTGACTTTGACAAAACGTCCTTTAAAGTCTCTTTAAAAGTTTATATCAAGAAGATTGATGTTGTCTGTGTTCGAGCTTCTAAATTTGTTATGCGGGAAAGCATATTACCTGGTTGATTTTATACTTCCTTGTGCCAAATGGTTATGCTAATTGTTCCTTGTGCCTGCTTTACTAGATATTTCTTTTGATATGTAAATGTCAATCCCTCAAGCTTAAAGGCTCATGCCTCAAAACAGAAAAATACACTCAGATCCAAAAACTACCTCTGCATCTGGTGTCTGTGTGTCATTTTGCCAAATCTGGGCCTTCCTGGACCAAAAGAATCCTGGTTATCCCACGGCTGAGTTTGGTCTGCGGCAGAAGGTGTAACCAAACCATACTTAACCATTCTTGTAAAAGGTAGCATGCATGAATGACTGAGGTGCACAATATGGCACGAGGATGTGGAAGCCCTACTGACAGCCCCAGTGCAGTCCCTGCTGTCCTGACAACTCAGGCAGGTACACACCTCATCAGCTACCAAGCCACACTACTTTGGCTTCAGTTCTTCCTTCTCTCAGAAGTATCTTGGTTTTTCACCACAGTAATTTTGTGTTCTCTATAGCTTTAACACATACATTTGCATCTGTGAACATTTTTTTTTCCCAAGACAGGGTTTCTCTGTATAGCCCTGGTTGTCCTGGAACTCACTCTGTAGACCAGGCTGGCCTTGAATTCAGAAATCCACCTGCCTTTGCCTTCCAAGTGCTGGGATTAAAGGCGTGTGTCACCACACACACACACACACACACACACACACACACACACACACACACACACACACACACACGCATGAGTGAAGGTCTTGAGTGAAGGTCTCATGCTGGTCTTCAAGTCACCATGTGCCTTATAATGACCTTGAATTATGATCCTCCTGTCTCTACATCTCCAGTGCTGTATTATAGGTATGAATCTTGTCCATGTTTGGTTTTATGAAGTGCTGGGGACTGAATCCAGAGCAATGTACCAACTAGCTCTATTCCCTGCACCAGAACTGAAAAATGGACTTCATTGAGCTTTAATTAATGAAAAAAGCATTGCTAGCTGGTATAGACACATGGCTCTATCCTTGTGGGTCACCTCAGTAAAGACATACTATCTGTCATACACTTTCCTGCCTTGCCCTGTATTGCTAAGCCCTATCTTGATTTGGCATCAAGAAATAGTGATGAAAGGTCTGTGAGTGGATAAATTCACATGTAATCTGGCAACACGTGTCTTGTGCTGGCCTGGTCACTGTGTATGCTGCTGTGGGAAAACTTCGTGCTATATTACAGACAGTTGTTTTTAATGTAGAGTGGAATTCTATTGGAGGGACATAAAACTTTTGGTGATTACCAACAAAATGGACAGGAAGGCATGTGGGAGCTGCTGGATTCTGCTCCTTGGTGTTACTGCACAGCCTCCTCCTCCCTGTGACTCAATCACAATTTATTCTAAAATACTTTAGAAAGACAAGTTCCGTGATTGTAATGTCTAATCTTGATTGACTAGATCTGGAATCAACTAAAACCCAAGCTGCTGGGTATTCCTGTGATAGATGTTCTTGATGGGCTCATTTGAGATAGGAAGACACATGCTAAGTCTGGGCCATATATTTTAGTGGACATAGAGGAAGGAAAACAGCCTGCTTGCTCTCTCTCTCTCGCTGGCAAGTCCATGTATTCTGTTGAAGCATTCTTTTGCTGGTATTAAGACCCAATTCTTTAGGATTCCTAAATAGACTAAAGACTAGCAGCTCTCTATGAATGCTCTAAGACTTTGGTACCATAAAGGGATAGCTGATAAATACAGTTTTGCGGCCTTTCCGCTGGGAGACAGCCATTGCTGGACTAGCAGCACCCTGGCCTGTAAGCCACTCTACTAAATCCCCTTAATATATATCCATATTCATTCTATCAGTCTTATTTTTTTCTAAAGAATCCTACAATGAGCATTCTTGGAATTTAAGCCTACAGGTAAAATCTGGGAAATTCAATAGCTGTTAATTCTTCTCTTTGACCAGGATCTGTGGATAAAGTCTTCATTAGTGCTTTGTTGTTATCTTTTAAATTTTATGTATATGTATGTTTTCATAGCATGTTTGTATGTGCACCACATGCATGCCTGGTGCCCAAGTTAAAGAAAAAGGGGCATTTGGATCCTAGAACTGGAGCTTTAGTTGTGAACCACTAGAGGGTTTGGAAATGAACTCAGGTCCTCTCCAAGAACAAGAAATTCTTTTAACTGCTGACACCATCTCTCCAACCTCAGTGATCCCTCCCCTTCTTTTCTTTGGAAACTCTCCCTTCTTCATATATATATGGGCACATGTATGTCTGTGGGAAGCCGTCCTGAGCTATTCAGATTTAATGCTTACTCATGGCCCTAAGGTGGTGGCTGCTAAAATATAAGAACAATTAACTAGAGACTTCCCCATGAACTGTTGGTGTGAGAAGATTCCCGAGAATACCACAAGATGTTCCTGCCCTATCCGAGGAATGTTCCTGCCTAGGAATGTGCAGCGTTAACTCCGGGTGCCCCCACCTGGATGACCTCCTTGCTTCCTGCTTCCATTGCTAGGGGTGTCTCTGCCCTTTCCTCCTTTGTCTGGTGTGAAGGTTAATTCCTTCTCTGTAAGCCTTAAAACCCACTTACCTCCCTGCCATTAAATGAAGCCTTGACACAACCCAGACTGACTCTGATTTTGTTAGCATGCTTGGCTTCCCTTTTCTCTCCCCCCCATTTTTGATCCTCAGGTAGTGCCTCTTCGAGACCCTGGAATAACTGGACCTGCTGGACGGGTCATATGTCAAGGTACAAGTATGGAAGTCAGAGGACAACTTGCTGGAATTGGTTCTCTACCTTTCACGTGGGTTCTGGGGATCAAATTCAGGTTGTCAGGCTCAGCAGCAAGTTCCTCTCTACCTTTAGCCACCTAGTTGGCCCCCTTTATAATGATTTTCCTTTAAAAGTTCCCTAGATTTCTGAGTATAAGACTTGTATAACCTCAGCTAGCTTCAATTATGGGTAGTGAGTGATTTGGGTACTACGGTAAATGCTATCTGCCTCACTCTTTACTATCTGTCTACTTCTCTTTTTTTTTTTGGAGAGAACCTAGGACCTCAAACAGCTAAGTAGGTTCCCTACCAATGAGACTAATCCCCAGCCCATAAATGCTAAATCTATTTAAACTACAATTTTGGATTATTGGTGGTGTAGAGAAAAACAAGTTAACTTTAACTTTTATACTGATCCCACACAACTAGTCCTTGTGATGTTCTTTCACATTTACTCTGTAGACAGAAGACTTTATAAGATAGTTTTATTCCCTCCTGTCAACTTATTTAAGCTTTTAGTTTCTTTTTTCTGTATTGGCTAAGAATTATAGCTGGAGGCTGAGCAATTTGGAAAGACCTCTATTTTATACATTCTTCTTCCTTTCCCAGGTAGGGAACTGATACCTCAAAATTTCATTTTTGTCTTATCTCTTTGTATTAGTCCAGGTTCTCTAGAGGAACAGAAATGATTGTGTGTGTGTACGCGCTCATGTGTGTTATTTATTAGAGTGACTTACAGACTGTGGTCCAGCTGGTTCTGACAATGGCTGTCTATCGGTGTCAAGTCTAAGAATCCCAAGGCTGGCCATCTCAGCAGGTTTTCTATATATATCGGAATCCCAAAGACGTGGGCTATAATGCTAGTGAAGGAATGGCCTTGACAGTGGGAGTGAGGGCAAATAGGCCAAGAGAGTGCTTCCTTCTTCCATGACCTTTACATAGGCTGCCACCAGAAGCTGTGGGCCAGATGAAAGGAGGATCTTTCCACTTTTAAATAATTTAATTAATAAAACAACCCCTTAGAGCTATATCCATAAACCTGCATTTTAGTTAATGCTATATTAACTATAACTGGTAGTCAAGCTTAAAACCAAGAACAGCCATCCTATTCTTACAGTATACCAGTTTACCAGTTGGTTGGCTCTTCATTGGTCAATACTCGAGTTCTATCTGGTTTTTGTTTTGTTTTTGTGACAAATGTCTTATAAGCACTTGTCTTGGCTGGTCTCAAAATCACTTGAGATCTGCTTGCCTCTGCCTCCTGAATGATGGGATTAAAAAGTCACATGCCTCAACTCTTGGAATACTGTAGTCCTTTTTGCTTGTCTGTCATTTCTGTTTTTCTTTTGGAGCTTTTTAAAGACAATTTTGCTTTGTACATCAGGTTGGTCTTGAATTCACATCCCAGGTATACAACACCATGTCTGGCTATTTCAAGTACAGCATTACAAATAATTTGCATAAATAAATGTACATTCAAACTTTTAAATATCATCTGATACAGTGGTTCTCAACCTCTAGGTTGAGACCCATTTTAAGGGATCAAATGACCCTTCACAGGGGTCATATATTAGATATCCTACATATCTATTTATAACAATGGCAAAATTATAAAGTATCCACAAAAATAATTTTATGGTTAGGGGTCACCACAACATGAGGAATTGTACTAAAGAATCATAGCATTAGGGAAGTTGAGAAGCACTGTTCTAACAGATACTTTTATTTCAATCTATATAATGTGTTCTAACTTATTTTGATTAGATTTTTGTTTTAAGGCAAGGTCTCAAGCTAGCCTAGGCTGACCTGCAAGTCACTATGTGTAGCCCAGATTGGTTTTGAACTCATAGTGATCCTTACCTCAGCCTCCTGAGTGCTGGGAATACAAATTTAAGACATTGCATCTGGGCACAATTTTTTTTTATTTATGGTTATTGACATATGATTGTTTACCATCTTCTTTCTTTTATAAAAGATTTATTTTTATTATTTGCAAGTATGTGTGTGTCTGTGGAGGCCACAGGAGTTACATCTCCTGGAGTTGTAGTTACAGGAGGTTTGATCAACACCTTGTGGATGTGGAGCATTGGAACTGCAGTCCTGGAGAAGGATCACTTGATCCTTTTCTGATTGTTGAGCCATCTCTCCAGACCCATTTGTCTTTTTCTCAAAAATCTACTTCTTTTTACTTATCTGTAGGTCTGTGTATCTGTGTCTGGATATATACATGTGAGTACAGGTAGGTGCCCAAAGAGCTGAGAAGAGGATAGTAGATTCTGGGTCTGTAGTTACAGCCAGTTATGAGATACTAACATGACTACTCAGAGTTGTACTGTGTCTTTGTGCTGAACATAGGTAGTTAGAATCACAAGCAGCAAATTTGGAGAGGACCCAGGTTCTGAAGTGAGGCTACAGATCAGGCCCACCAGGAGAACCACCACTACCAACTGCTCTTCAAACACATGCACACTGAAAGAAGTTAGTGAAGATGAACTATGTACACAAGGGGGTTAGGGGTATGGGTGTCATGAGGTAGGATAGGGTTGGACTGTTTGATATTTGGTTTGTTACTGACAATTATCCAGGGAGGGTCACAAGAACAGGCAAACTAGATAAGCTTGGCAAACCGGAACCCACCAATATCCTGATATGCAGGCCTTATATTACCTTTTGAAATACTCCACCTCCCGCTCAGTCTCATCCATATCCACACTGTCCAGGTCAATGTCTTTAGGCAGAAAAACATCATCTGTAAAGTGAAGGAAAGGAGATACCTCACATTATTAGAGTGGCCATCTCACCAGAATAAACACAAAGAGCAAGACAAGATACTGAAAATGGCCAGGAGGGCAGACTACTCTTGTGACTACCTATAGCTGCTCACTCATGGGCTCAACAAAGCCATCACTACTTCAAGGACTCATCAACCAGACCTGCTGGGGAGAACCCTAACACAGAACTCAAGCCGTTCACATCAGAAGTGCAGTCCTGCCTTATTTTCCAGGGCACCAGACGGTCACTAGTTGAGGAACACTTTACTTCCCAGAATCTCAGCCAGTCTAAGAATTTCAACTTTTCTTCCTTGTTGTGCCAGGTCTGAATGGAACACTGAGCCCCTCCCCTAAGCCTGGCTCCATGTATACAGTATCAATGAAAATGTAAAGGTAGAGGGAGCTCACACTTCTTTACTAAAAAAAAAAAATGAACCTTAGTCTCTCAAATAACCATCACCCTAGTTCTATCATGGGACAGTTCCACGGTGGCATAATTAGGGCACATCTCACTTGCCTAACAGCAGCTGCCATTGTGGCAACTCGAATGACAAGAGTGCAAGGACTGGGGGTGTCCATTCTGAAAAACAACAAAGCCAGGAGAGGGCCTCTGGGTATCTAAACTCAGAAGGAAGGAAAGACAAGATTCAAAGGAAAGATAGCCAACGATTCACAGAAGGCTCTATATATCTGCATAGGGCTGCACTCCTGACCAGATCCTACATTTGAAAATTCAAGTAGTAGAAATAAAAAGTAAAGAAAGAAGATGGCATGGCAGTGAGCTCCTGTTATTCTAGTCATTGCAGCCTGGGTTACATAAAACCTATCTTGAGGGAGAGGGGAGAGGAAAAAGACAAAACAGGACAAAACATTGTCACTGCCAAGATCTGACTACCTCAGCTAAATCCCCACAACATATGCTGCAGGAGAGAACCAAATCCTGTGAATTACCTACTGATCTCCATCCATGCACTATAGCATACATACACACCCATACAACAGATAAGTGAATGTAAAAGGAATAATAAAGAAGCAAAAGTAAAGACAAACATACACACACATAAACACAAACCGAGAAGTCTATAGACCTGGCCCTGTCAGGGGAAGGCAAAATTGTGATTGCAGGTATGTGACGAGAAAAGCTTAGGAGCTTTTTCAGTCTCACAGATGGGGCAGTCATAACTGCACACACACACTGATCACACCAGCGCAGGCAGTAACACTACAGTGTCCATCTTAGACTTTGCTAATCAGAATTAGCAATCTCAGGCTCAGAGTCTAGCTTAGATTAGCATAGTATTTGTTTGCCCAGCATTCATGAAACTCTGGGTTCAATCTCCAGCACTACACAGAAATTGCACATGGTGGTACATCCCTGTAATCCAGACTCAGGGAGTATAGGCAGAAGAAGGGTGGAAGTTCAAAGTCATTGTGAGATACACAGAAGGTTGGAGGTCTGCTTGGGTTACATGAAATGCTATCTCAAAAATATAAATTAATATTTATAAAACTTTATAAGAAGCCATATTTAATACTGAGAACACAATTATTCCACAGCAGAGTATTTATAAAACTTTAGTATAAGAAGCCATATTTAATCCTGAGAACACAGTTATTCCACAGCATATTAAAATGCAAATGTGACTTAAGAACTTTAAATCTAATGAAGCCAATACATTTACTGCCAATGAGCAAGAATGTAGCAGATGGAGAGGGGACATGTTGAGGCTATGTTCCACTTATCAGAGGACCAGGCACTTAGAAGCATTCCACAGATGCAGTATTCTGAAAAAGTAGAAGCAACAGAAAATGAGCAAGATGAAGAGAAGGAACAGGGATATCGAAGTAGAAAGAGTGGAATTGGCTCAATGGCAGCTAGAGGAAGGAAGAGATATGGTGAACGCCTTGAAGCAAAATAAGGCAGGATGTGAATGGGGATGAGAGGAACTAGGCACTGGGGCACTGAAGTAGTAAGTCTAAACAATCTACCACAGTTAGGATATAGTTTGACCCCATAAAACCACACTGAGGATTAACTCTTTACCTAAGTGCTAGAAGCTGGGGCCTAGAGGACAGACCCTCACGAGCGACTCACAGGAGTCAGCTCTTTCTTTAAAGGCGCCAGATTATTTATACAGGGTGCATGTTCTGGGGGCTGGAGAGATGGCTCTTGCTGCCTTTCCAGGAGATGCCAGTTCAAATCAAAGTTAGCTGACACACAATGGTGAGGACTGCAGGGGACCCACAAAGGCCAAGGGGCTCTCAGGGGGTAACAAAAACTATAGAAGTGGAGACTCTAGGAAAGAAGCCAAGTCATGGCGGGGAACTCTCCGCAACAGTGGCTCTTTACTCCTACCCCATCTCTCCTGCCTCACAGTCATTTTAAGTTGAACTGATTTCTTCTGTCATTATGTGTTGCTTCACCAAAAGCCCCCAAGCAATGGGCCTGACTAGGGGCTAAAATCTTAAGAACCGAGAGCAAAGTAAGCCTTCCGTTTTTAGAAGCTGACTGTCTCAAGTATTCTGTTCTAAGAGTAGAAAGTTGTATGTTAGGTTATAAGTGGAGAGATATGAACATTTCCAGAGAAAGAAATGTCCAAACACTCTAACCAGGATGTGGGTGAGGGAGAAAACCTAGAAATGAGCAACAATCGGCCTACTCACTTAGAAACTCAAGCTGCAAATATGCTACCTGGTGAAAGGAAGAGACAATCATACACAGGGCCAACACATGGAAACCACACATTTCTAAACAACTTAGTTGAAAAATCACCCGTCAGACCTCAGTGCCAAATGTGGGGACGCTAGCACGTGCTCCAGAGCACACGGGAAGAGGTGGCAGCAGAGCTGACAGCCAGCTGGATACACACCAAGTGTGCAGCTTGACCTCTGGTAAGACTGGTCTCAAAAGATTCTTTGGGATACAATTAAAGTAATGATAGCAATTAGTGGAAAACTCCAAGTGTCAAATACTTTTATCAATAAAGATGAAAGAGGGATGGAAACAAATGAAATTTCTTCTTCTCTTCTTCCTTTTATTTTTGAGACAGTCCTTCCACATAACTGTCCATGAACTCACAAATTTATGCCTCCAGAGTGGTGGGATTAAAAGCAAGTGCCAGCCAGGTGGTGGCAGCGCACACCTTTAACACCGGCACTCTGGGAGGCAGAGGCAGGTGGATTTCTGAGTTCGAGGCCAGCCTGGTCTACAGAGTGAGTTCCAGGACAGCCAGGGCTATACAGAGAAACCCTGTCTCGAAAAACCAAAACCAAACCAAACCAAAACAAAACAAAAACAAAACAAAACAAAAAAATAAAACAAAACAACAAAAAAAACCAACCAAACAAACAAAAAAAACAAAAACAAAAAACAACAACAACAAAAAAAAACAATGGACAGCAAGGTAGCAAGCAACACAACAGAAAAATCATTTAAAAAAAAAAAGGTAAGAGCAGAAAACTAAAAAGGAAAAAAGGGAAAATCTGAGTTTAACAACAAAACCTATCAAAGGGCAAAGATGATTAACTTAAACAAAATCAAAACACAGAGTGAAAAATTGCAAGGAGAAAAAAACCGTGTGACAGGTCACAAGCCAAGGCCATAGGAGTGCAATTTCAGCCTTGGCAATACAGTATGGGCCTCAAAGAAGCCTGTCCCCAGCAGGCACTTATATGTTTATGTGCTTTGCAGACAATGTATGCAAAATTTGGACCTTCAGCTGAAAAGGAAAACTTACTAAAGAGAAGTAGTCTTCTAAAATTAACCTCATTACCTGAAAAAATATGAGAAGATTTCCATGGAAACAGAATGCTATCACCTTCTAAAGCCTTGACAGTTCCAAGACAGCCTGACAGTGCTCCAGGACTGACTATGGACACTGAAAACACTCTCTGATTTCTTTTATGAAGATTATTGATTGATACCCCCATCCTGCCCTGTGCAAATACAGCAAAGTAATTAACAACAGCAACAAAAAGAAAAGTTACAAACTTATGACTATCAAGACAATAAAGTAACAAATAGAACCTCAACCAAAGAATATAATTACTACAAGGCAAATGGTAATTATTACAGGAATTTAAGGTTGGTTTAATGTTAGGAAACTAAAACAATAACACTATGATAAATAGTCCTGAGGAGAAAAGGCATAAAATCCCTCTGCAGGTGCAAAAACAAACACCCCCAAAACCACAAAACCCCCATCTTGATAAAATTCAACACCTATTCCTCATAAAGACATTTAAGAATGTCAAGAGTCATGTATGCCTGTAATCCCAGCACTTGGGAAGCAGAGGCAGGCGCATTTCTGAGTTCGAGAACAGCCTGGTCTACAGAGTGAGTTCCAGGACAGCCAGGCCTACACAGAGAAACCCTGTCTCGGAAAAAAAAAAAATGTCAAGAGTCACTGGCTCCCACCCTAACATTAGGTAGGATAGTGAAACCTTAGCCCTAGAGCCAGCATTTCAGGTAACAGGGAAACACTACAACCATTTCTAGCAGAGTATGATTCAGTAAGAGAAAACAACTAGAGGTACAAGCCTTGGGAAAGTCTGTGTGTTGTGGTACACACCTTTAATCCCAGTGCTGGGGAGGCAGAGGTAGGCAGATCCCTGTGAGTTTGAGGCCAATCTGGTGTACACAGTGAATTCCAGGGTAGCCAGAACTACATGAAACCTTGTCTCAATAACAGACAACAATCCCACCCACCCAACAAAACAAACAAAAACCCCAAAGGCTGGAGAGACAGCTTAGTGCTTGGAAGCACTGGCTGCTCTTCCAGAGGAACCAGGTTGGATTCCCAGCACCCACGCAGTAGCTCATCTGCAATTCTAGTTCCAAGGGAACCTAACATTCTTCTGGCCTCCACAGGTACCAAGTACAAATATAGACATACATATAGGCAAAATACACATAAACACAAAAAATTAAAATCAAGCTGGACATGGTCACATATGACCCAGCACTCAGGAGGGGAGGCAGAGGCAGGCAAATCTGAGGACAGCTAGAGAAAAAGACTCAAATTAGTAAAATGTAGATATAAAAATGAAGATGAGACTATAACAGAAATGAATGAAATTCAGAAAATCTTTTCCCCCTGAGGCAGGGTTTCTCTGTGTAGTCCTAGCTGTTCCAGAACTCATTTTGTAGACCAAGCTACCTCTGCCTCCTGAGTGCTGGGATTGAAGACATTAACCCACACTACCACCACTCAGCTGAAATTCAGAAAACCTTAGGGATATATTCCATTAAATTGGAAAATGCAAAAGAAATTAACGGATTCCTAGATATATACAACATGCCAAGACTAAAGAAATAATTCAAACAGATCTAAAACCAACCATAAGATTCAAACAGTAATAAAGTTCCCCACATTAGAAAGATCCCAGAAATAAGATGGATTCATACAGAATTCTATCCAGATTTCAAAGAACTAATGCCAATACTATTTTAAATATTCCATAAAATAGAAAAAGAAGGCTTTTAAACACTTCTGAGTCTAGTTTCACCTTGACACCAAGACCAGATAAAGACAAAACAACAATAACGAAAGAAACTATATGACAGGTAGGGTGACATACACTTTTATTCCCAGCACTTGGGAGGCAGAGGCAGGTGATCTCTGAGTTTATGGTCAGCTTGGTCTACAGAGTGAGTTCTAAGACAGCCAGGGCTACCCTGTCTTGAAAATAAACAAACAAAAACCCAGAAACAAAATCAAACAAATCAAAAGAAACAATTGGAGGAGTATGGTTGGAAGAGGACTTGCCTCTCAGGTTCAACCCTACTACTGCATACAATGGGAACGGTAGCACACACCTATAATCTTAGGACTTAGGAGGGGGAAGCAGGAGGGTCAGAAGTGCAAGGTCACTCTAAGCTTCACAAAGGAAGTTGGAGGCCAGTCACCAAACAAACAAACAAACAAAAACACCAAAAACAGTAGCAACAAGAGAGAGACAGAGACAGAGAAAGACAGGGGGAAGGGAAAGAAAAAGGGGAGGAGGGAGGGAGGGGGAGGGAGAGGGAGGGAGGGAGAGAGAGAGAGAGAGAGAGAGAGAGAGAGAGAGAGAGAGAGAGAGAGAGAGAATGTGTCTCTGTGTGTGTATGTGTATATATAAGAGAAAAACATATCAGTCACCTCTGTCTACAGACACGTGACATAACTTCTCCAGTAAACTCCACTGATTGACAACACTTGAACAGTGAAGCAATTTAGTAAAATAGAAGGTGTAAAGTTAGCACACAAAGAAATTTCATATACACAACCAGTGAGGCTTTGTTGTGTAACAGGAATGAATGTTATTTTTTTTAAAGAGTTAATAATTGTATGTATATAAGTACACTGTAGCTACCTTCAGACACACCAGAAGAGGGCATCAGATCCCATTACAGATGGTTGTGAGCCACCATGTGGTTGCTAGGACTTGAACTCAGGACTTCTAGAAGAGCAGTCAGTACTCTTAACCACTGAGCCATCTCTCCAGCCCAATAAATATGATTTGAGTAACATATTTTTAAGAGTCAGATTTTAAAACTTTGAAAAAGAACATTACATTTAGTAATAATTCAATAAAATATATCCAACAGTATTTCAATATGTAATTAAAATAAATATATTGTGGTACAGGATGAAGCTCAGGGGCTCAGTGCCTTTCTAATGTGCATAGGCCTTGGGGTTCAACTCCAGGACTGGAAACTAAATACACTGAGATACTTCATCCATTTTATAGTGTCCACTTCATAGTTACCCTACCTTAGCCTACATCTCAACTGCTCATACAGAAGAGCAGCAAATACTAAGAATAACAACTACGAGTTAAGAGAAGCACCTATGAAACCCGTAAAATACGAGAATTCAAAATAACAGTTCAGAGCAGGGAACACAGATAAGGACACAGACCCAGGGCATAGGAAAATCTGCTGCAGAAGGACAGGTCTATAGATCACAGGGGCAGAAGAGCAGCACTATAGACCACAGGGACAGGAAAAGCTTCTTCATAAATTTTTCAAGACAACTGTGTAACCATTTGGGAAAAGAGAAAAATAAACCCACACTTTGCCTTATACCCAAGAATAAACCCCAAACACGTTTAAGATCTACATGAAGGGAGGAAGAAACCACATAAACATTGTGTATTCATCCCTAACCCTGGTGTCAGAATAAGGCTAATTATCAAACTCCAAAGGCAGTTTACAATGTAAGACTTACAATGAAAGATTGGTAAAATGACTACATAAAAGCAAACAAGAAAACTTCCAAATGGCTGAACAACCTAGTAAACCAAGTTCATAGGAAACTTAGGAACCAGGAAAAAATTTTGGCAGCACTAAACAGGTGAAAAACTCATATCCTTAATTTATAAAAATTTCTTAAAAAACAAGTAACAAAATTCTAGTTGAAAACAAAAACAAACAAAGGAAACAAATGAAACAGAAAGGTCTGTGTTGGATAGTTTTTTCTATCAGCTTGATACAGGCTAGAGTCATTTTTGGAAGAGGGAATCTCACTGAGAAAATAATCCCATCAGAATGGCCTGTGGGTAAGCCTGTAGTGCATTTTCTTGATTGTTAATTGTTGTGGGAGGGTCACGTTCACTGCATGGATGGTGCTACCTTTGGGATGGTGGCACCTGGAAACTATAAGAAAGCAAGTTCAGTAAGCCATGAGGAATAAACTGGTAAGCAGCATGCCATGTTTATGTACAAAATAGGAAGTTCATACTTCTCCAGAGTGTAAGAACAAAAACCTCTGCAACTACTTCAAGAATGTTCTAGACCTGTGTAAGTCACTATAGGAACAAGTTCTTACTAATCAAGGATGTCTGAGAACACATGTCATGCACTAGGTATCATGGGAACTCACTGTGACATAGACATCAAAAGTTACTAACTATAAAATAGGAACAATCAACACACAAGGTATTAGAGACAGGTGAACATAACCTCACCCAAAGATGACCTAGGATAGGAGGGATGTTATAGCAGCCACCTTCCTTACCCTTACCACCTTCTATACCCAAGGTTTCAACTAACGACAAACAAAGAAGAAAAAAAGAAAAATATATTGTGCACTTTATATGTCTAAAATTATTTCAAAATAATAACATAGCAGCTACAATAATTATTATTGTTGGAAAAGTCACAGATGAGCAACATCCCACCTGCAGGGGCCTGTAGAGAGCTCACACACACAGACCACCACCAGCCAAGGCTGGGAACAGTTCCCTTGTGATCTTTATTTACCAATTGAACTGCTGGTTCTGTCTCCTTTCTTCTTTTTATTTTTCTTATTCTTGCCCTTGGGCTGAGGGGAACTGGCCAGACTCAGCCTGCCATTCTGCAGAAGCTGGCTGGGGCTGGGCGGCTCAGGAGTGACAGGGGTCAGCTTCTCCTCTTTGATGTGGCTCAGCTGCTTCTTGTTGTTGTTGTTGCTGTTGGTTTTCCTCTCCTCCCTCTTCTGCTCTGTGAGGAGAGCAAGGTCAACTACTTTAGGCTTCAATTCTGGCTGGGCCCGGGGTTTGAGCTGTACCTCTGTGGTTTTGGGCGGCTCTGTGGGCTTCCTGGCTGGCTCATTGCTGGTCTTGCTGGTTTGCTTTAACTTTTGCTTGCTATTTCCCTCCTTGTGATGATGCATCATGTCCAAGAGAAACGCAAGAGGCTCATGCTGCTTCCCATTGACTTCCTTGGGCAGCAGAAGCTTGGAGTCTCTGGGGTCCACAGGGTCTGTAGCATCCCCATTGGCTCCGGGCCCTGGCCTGGGCTCTGAGTGGTTCATGTGTCTGGAGGGGGAGTGAGATGAGGTTTCTGGTTCTTCGGTTTGTTCTAATGAGCCATTGTGGATGTTTTCAGAGTTAGAGATAGACTCTGTTGCTGCCTGGAAATTTCTAGCAAGCATGTCCAACTTGGAACAGTCTTTACTTGGCCGATCCTTTTTCTTCTTTTTTGCAGCTCTTAACTTCTGAAGCTCCTGAAGTCGCTGAAATTCCTCCTTGAAACGCTGTTCCTCGTCCTCCTCCTCTTCTTCTTCCTCTTCTTCCCGCTGCTTTTGCTCCTCCTGATGATGCAGATGCTCCCGTGCCCTGGCCTCAGCTTCTAGGCGTGCCTTCTCTTCCAGCTGTCAATAACAAAAGAGAAGATGGCTTCAGACCATGGTAAGAACTCTAAAACTTAACAGGGCTGCTGAGACTGCTCAGCATGTAGAGGCATCTGCTACCAAGTGAGTTGAATTTGATCCCCAAGACCCACATGTCGAAGAACCATCCCATAAACATTGACCTCTGACTTACACACAAATTATGATGGCCTCCCCTCCCTACACATATTATTGTAATATAAAAAATTAACTCTAAAACCTTGAGATATCAACAATATATTGAAAAATAAACTTTGAAAGAAGCAGTAACAACTAAAAACTTAAACATACCTACCTGTAATTATTTCACCCAAAAGAACTGTTAGATCTCATCTATCTACCAAAGCACACAATTACTTTAATGGGAACCCTTAAGGAGCTAGCCTCTTACCAAGAAGCAGGTACCAGGAGTTGTCAGACCAGCAGCTGTGCTGTGTGTGCAGCACCCATAGACCTGTCCATCTCTCTTGTATAGATGGCATGGAATCAGCTTACTGAGTATATGATCTCCTGACAAACTTAGCTGTCTAGTTGGGGGCTGAACTTGAAACATGGACCTGCATAAATAAGACGCACACAAAATGCGTCCAAAAATTTAAAAGTCCCTTTTCACAATAGCAGACAAAAGTCTGAATACATGCTGAACTACACAAGAACAAAGAGCTTTCAGAAATATACAGTATCACATGGCAAAGTGGCCCAATATATTTCTGCTTTCTAACCTGATGGAAAGAAGTTTCATCACGTGAAAATTTCATTTTGTTAATGATTCTACACTACAGACCAAATCCTTTCACAGCCCCAAACCCAAGCAAATAGATGTCTACTTTTCATGACATGCTGTGGTCTCTGGGGAGTGAAAATTGCTCAGAAGTTTACAACAAGGACAACTGCCTAATCCTACCCTTTAAAATGTTGATGCTAGGACCTGTATTTCAAGTAGATGGGCCTGTGGGTCAGAACAAGGATGTGGGAAATCTGTTTTAGGAAGAGGCTTGCAGGCACCATGGGCCAGAGATCAATCTCCTATCAAAGGCCATCTATAAAAGGTCAGCTTCTAAACCTCAGAGTCCCATCTACTCTGCATCACAAAATCTCTTCCTTCTGTTTCTTTGGAAGAAAGGTTCCTAGAAAAGTGTATGTAGGCTCTGCTGTCCCACTGGCCAGGCGGAGCACACTGAATGAGAGCCTATTACCCATTCAATACTGGAAGAAGACAATGTGGTACAGCTGCTAGTTCAGGCCTTCTGAGTCCGGCAGTCTCTCAGAGTGCCGGGGCAGGCATGTCAAGCAGCCCTAGCCTCATCTGTGTGCCCCGGCAGGGAGGGCTGTCACTTACCTTCCTCTGCTTGTGCCTTGCTCGCTTGGCTGCCCGACTACTACTAACTGGCTTGGCCTCTGAGCTGTTTATAAACTGTAACAAATCCTCCACTCTCCGATGGTCGACTACACCCTCCCGTTCTGAGATCTGTTCCATTTTCTTGGGTTGTTCTTCCTTCCTCTTAGTCAGCCGTAAACGAAGTTTTTCCCTCATTTCTGCATAATTTCTACTTGTTGGTGCAGCTGGAGGCTAAGGTAAAAATATAAATAAATTAGTCCTCAAGTTTAACAACTTTGAATGTAACAAATTTCAGAACATATCTCTAAAAATAACCCGTTTTTCAAAAAAGTTACTTAAATATTTAATATATGCTTTAAACTTAATATATGCCTTCAGACTGATTATAATACTTAATATGTACTTATATATAATCATTGTAAAAGAAAAATTGAGAAAATGAATGGCAGGATAAAAAGCAAAACCTAATTATTACCATATAACCTAAAAGATGAGATTTATTAACTACCTTTCAATTGGTATACATTTGTGAAAATCTAGCAAAATATATACGAATGGATTTTTTAAAGCTGAAAAACAATATACATATGTATATCTTTATTTGGTAAAATGGGACTATCTTCCCTACCACCAGAGCTGGGGATCAAACCAAGGGTTTTACATTGGCTCAGTGAACATTCTATAATTGAGTTCTCTAACTCTGATTATTTTTTGATGTTGATAAATCTCTGTTCCGTATTCTCTTCAGCAATCTTTACTTTCCTTTTTAGTGTTAAAGGGGAATAAAAGGAAAAACACCTGGCTCTCAGCCCTACTCCCACATTTTTTACTATTAAAAATCACACATATGGGGCTGGAGAGATGGCTCAGCGGTTAAGAGCACTGATTGCTCTTCTGAAGGTCCTGAGTTCAAATCCCAGCAACTACATGGTGGCTCACAACCATCTGTAACAAAATCTGACGCCCTCTTCAGGAGTGTCTGAAGACAGCTACAGTGTACTTACATGTAATAAACAAATCTTAAAAAAAAAAAAAAAGGTCAGGCAGTGGTGGCGCACACCTTTAATCCCAGCACTTGGGAGGCAGAGGCAGGTGGATTTCTGAGTTCAGAGCCAGCCTGGTCTACAGAGTGAGTTCCAGGACAGCCAGAGCTATGCAGAGAAACCCTGTCTCAGAAAACTAAAACAAAAACAAACAAATACACACACACACACACACACACACTTCAGGAAATGGAGACAGAACAAAGCAAAGGAAACACAACACCTATACCCCTTCACTTCTTATTTACCCTTCCTAGGGACCATGAAGAACCTTGGGTTGCATAAATACAGTTCCTGCTCTGGAGAGTTCCAACAATAGGGTTCATACTATCCACACAAACTGCATGAGACAAACTACGGTGAGATTTAGGTAATAACCTACTTCACTGACTATTTACAATCTCATAAATAAATACAAAACTCAGTTCTGGGAGGAGTGGCCCCTGGTTCTGGAAAGACTCAGTGTAGCAGTATAAGGCAAAACCAGAAAAGGAAAGTGGGAAGGAGTGGGTGGGAGAACCGGGGAATGGAAGGGGGCTTATGTGACTTTCGGGGAGTGGGGGGCCAGAAAACGGGAAATCATTTGAAATGTAAATAAAAAATATATCGAATAAAATACAAACAAACAAACAAACAAAAAACTCAGTTCTGTAATTTCAGTATTGCAGAGGACAAAGCATAAGACCAGCCTGGCCACATAACTAGTTCCAGATCAGCCTAAAATATGAAGAAAATATCTCAAAAATCAGAAATAAACCACCACCAACCACAAAAATACAATGATAAGAGAAAAGCTATGGTGATGAAATCCTGAATCTTTAGGTAAGTATATCTGGAAGTGCCTATAAATCTCATACATTTAAACAGTTTGATCATATTCATCCCGTTATCCTCTTGCCCTCTTTAGAACTCCTTCTGCAGCCTTTATTCCTATGAAGTACCGGTCCAATCCTAACAACCCACTCGGGACCTGAAGAGATGGCTCAGCTGTTAAGAGCACTGACTGTTCTTGAGAGGACCTGGGCTCAATTCCCAGCACCTCTACGGTAGCTCACAACTGTCTGTAACTCCAAGATCTGACACTGTCATACAAATATACATTGAAGGTGAAACACCAATGCACATAAAATAAAAATAAATTATTAAAAACAAAACAACAGCAACAAAACAACCCATTAAGGGGATAGCTCAGTGGTTAAGATCACATTCTATTCTTCCAGAGGGTCGAAGTTCAATTCCTAGCACCTAGCTCACAATCATCTGTAACTCTAGTTCTAGGACATCAGCCATCTTTAGTGACCACAGGCACTTACACAAGCCCACATATAGATAGATACTCACACCTATACATAATTCAAAATAAAAAAAAATATATCTAAAACACAATTCTTGACAAAGACTCAGCAAGTCACACAACTGTCAGGTCATAATACACTGATATCATGCACTTACCCCGCCATGTCCAAAGAACTCACAGTAGCAGCAGTCACAGTACTTGCCCTCCTTCTGGTTGGTGGAAGTTGAGGTGCTGGAGCTGTGTTCGGAGCAGCTGTCCTCATCTGCACTCTCATCCCCATCATCCTGCTGCGGGTCATAGACACCATTCTCGCAGCGGTGCCCTTCACAGTCAGGGTCACTGCAAAACCACATACAGCTCATTAGCAAGAAGCCACTCTGGAGGCATTAATTATTCCTCATACCCACCCACTGTTCTGCTCATTTTTCAGACCAAGGCAGCAAAGAGAGCTCATGGTTCTGGAGTCAGAGAATCACGTGCCACCAGCCAAGAATACAGTGACTGGGTTCTGGCAGACATGTGCTCAGTAGTCATAGCACACCTGCAGTGCCAATGGATGGACACAAGACTCTTCTGACTTCCTTGAGACCACTGGTTCCATAATGGGGATTACAAAGGACGTGTTTCTAACAGGCAAGTTCAAAGGTAACAGAAATGATCTTTTATAAAAATCCCTGTGTGTGGTATTAGTTTTAGTATATACATCTTGGAAATTTCCTGCAGATTCTACCCAATGAATAGCAGATACAGCTTAAAAAAACAAAACAAAACAAAAAAACAAGCAAGGCACACCACACCCTTAATGCCACCAGTGGAGATAGTCAGCATCCCTGACCCTGGTCTTGGCAGCCGGGCCATTGTTCTTTCCTCTGAAGAACTAGAGGCTGAGAGTGAGACTGGAGCCTCTCCAACTCCACGGCCTTGGCCTCTGTGGGTGAGGTCTCTTTCTTCTGCACTGGACTTGTTACCTGCCTGGACCCAGAGCACAGTCTGTAGCTATGTTAGTGTAGCATGGCTCCCAGCCCTCCACTCAGGAACCTGAGTTCCGTGGCTCACCTGCAGACACTGGGAGGGGCACTTATGGAGCCATCTGTTGTGGAAGGTGGGGGTGCCACAGGGGTAGGGCAGAAGCTCTTGCGTGTATCCGCGAACCCAGGGGCTGTGGTTGCAGTTTTGGGGAATGATGGGGCAGCAAGGTTTGGAAGGTGAGGTGTAGAGGCTGGAGAGAGCGCAGAAGGAGACAAGGCTGGGAGCGGGGCAAGGCCTGTGGGGCTGTTCCTGGGAGCAGCAGGTGCTGAATGTCTGTGATCCTCTTTGTTGAGGCCGTGAAAAACATCACCTACAGGTAGAGATACAAGAGAGAGAGAGAGAGAGAGAGAGAGAGAGAGAGAGAGAGAGAGAGAGAGAGAGAGAGAGACTGTCATTGACTGAAGAAAACAAACATTCTTTGTTGCCTTTAATTACATTTTTTTCCACTTTTTTTTGATGGGGTGGAGTGTGTTCAGACCTAGAAAAACACTGAAGGAATAATACACAGAAGACCACCCATATGGCTGGTCACATTTACTTCGTTTTCTACACACACCAGATCTGGTCCTGACATCTATAGTAAGCAATGCTCTAACTTGAGCTCTTGAGCCTGGTTTGTAGATAACCTGTGCTCTCTCCACTGTGGGTACCAGCATTCACAGACCTGGAGCTCACATTCCAAATGTAATCTGAATCCAAGATCCTAACTGTTCCAAGTTCATCACAGCTGCTCCCACTAATCCAGCTGCTGCTCTGCTTTTCCTTCCACAAGGCGGACAATTCTAAAGAGGCCAGCCTTATACCAGTGTGCTTTATCTTACCACAACTGGGAGAATGGATAACCTCTTCTTTCTTAGGTTGCTTTTTCGTGATATTTTGTCACAACAAGAGGAAAAGTAACACAGTCCCTGATTAGCCTGACTTCTATCTATTAGCCAATGGACTGCTGATTGAAGCACAGTAACCAACCCTTTTCTACTCTAGCTATGCTTCTGTAAAGAGGAGTTTGTCAGAGGTGGAGCCTAGGAACATCCCTAGGGATTTCTGACAATAAGGAGAACAATCACGATTCGTTCTGATGCTCAAATTACCTCAACTTCGGTTGATGAGGTACCTACTGGCTGTCATGTTCCGAGGCATCTGTCCCAAGTCTCTTATAAACATTTCCTTGCTTTGAGGTCCCTTCTAATTGTCAGTAAATGATTAATGTAAGTGTTAGCAGGCTAGTCTTATTGGCTTGCACAAATTCTCTTTTGCTTAGCAATAGCTGTGCCCAGAAAGCAATGATCTATGCCTATCACAGAAGACAGGCTAGAGACAAGACAACCCAAGGTATTTATTTTGATGAAACTAAAATTCCACCCAGAATCCACAGGGTATGTTCTTGTGCATAAGCACCTTCAGGGGTTTGTTTCATTTCCATCTCTTGAAAGGCTGAATAGTAACAACATGGGTGGTGTTAGAAGTGAGAGGCTGTAAGGCTCTCAGGTTTCTTACCTATGGAAGGCGGCCTTCTGGACGACACCTTGAACTGACTGCTGCTAGACTGCACTGTGGTGGCTGTGCATGACACAGAGGATGTAGCTGAGGAGGTGGCCATGGCAACTGTGCTTGCCATGGCAACTTCATTTGCTTCCATAAAAGCATCTTGGAAATTATACAAACACTTCTTTTTTGCAGCATTTTTCTTTTCTTTGATATCTGAAATTGCAGGAGCCTCGTTGCTGGGAGGAGGTGGAAGGGCTTCAGGTCTTGTTTCTGAGAGCACTGGCCCTAATATATCATTTCCTTTGGAGAAGAATGGGAAAATTAAAGCTTCTAAGAGAAACAGCACTTAGCAAAATCACCTACAGAACATGCTAACACTGGGACTGCTACTGAAACCAGAACTCCTCTGGGATGATGCTTTTATTCTATAGAAGGTTTATTGAGCACCTATTATGTGCCAATACCTGTGCTAGGTGCTTTTCAGTATCACTGAATGCCTTGAAACACATTCTTGACGTTGGAAATATAATTCCCATCCTAAAGATGAAGAAACTGAGGCTCAGAAAGGCTAAGCAACTTGTCTAAGGTCACACAGCTATAAATCCCTTCAAGAATATCAGGACCAGGTCTGTTCTGAGCATATTCAAGGATGGGTGGAGTGACTGACCAGGGGCTCTAGCCATCTAAAGACAGAGAGGTGTGGGTATCAGCCCTTTCCAGATGCCTCTGGACCTAAGATTGAAGTAACAGCTGAGCCTCAGCAATTGAGGCAGCTCGGGAGAAGGTGCTTGTTAGAGGGGAGAGAGCCCTTTAGGGTCAATATAGAAATCAGTAAATAGGAGCTTAAGTCACAGCATTCAGGTGGATGTGGCAATATCTCCCTGGCTCCAAGCACTGAGCTGAGGTCTGGCAGTCACCATTATTTCACAACTACAGGCCAGACACAGACCCTGGAGACTAGATCCTCTGTGGCTGGGCAGCATCATGTAGCTCACAGTGCTGGCGGGTAGCATGGAGCCAGTGTTAGCTCTGTTAATCAATGCGGCGAACCCATCAGAACAGATGTGGAAGGGAGGGTAGGATGCCAGGCCCCAGGGCCTCCCACTGGGGAACGCAACGAAGACCATCTTACTTGGCTCAGCATAGTTAAAACCTTTAGAAAGTTTTAATGAATTCCTTACCAGAAATTGTATCTGGCAAGAAAGTGCCAGGGTTCCAGTTCTTATCATTCATCATTTCTGATTCCCAAAGACTTATAAATTTAGAACTATTCCAGTCTGGAGTGTTCCCAAAACAGCTCGGGTAAATATGGTCTTGAAGAGATGCATTGAATGCCTGAGGCTTATTTGTGTGACTCTGAACAGGTGCTGGCGGTAAAGCCTACAAAAAAAAAGTTCTAATCACATATCAAAATTAATATTCTGTATACCTGTGTAATTCAACTACAGACAAATTGTGACTGAAACCTTGAGGAGTAAGCTTCCCACAAGTTGATGTCCATGGGGAGCACGTCTCATAAATGCTGGAGTGGAGGTTTACTTAGGAAGGCTACACATGCAGGTCAACCTTTAACCAAAAGTCCCTGATGGTTTCTGACAACTCAGCCACTTCTACCATTCCTGTCTAGTCACACTTTAAATATGGTTCACACATGTAAGAGCTGTTCTGTGGCTTGGCCTCCTTAGACACTGTACTGATCAACACTGTCAAATCAGTTAGAAGTACTGATAACAATGGTAAGGCCTTTACCCTCAACTCTTAGAGCTGTGCAAAGAACAACACAGATCTGAAGAGCTAGAAAGATTTTGGTTGTGCTCTGAAACTGGGATGCTGATTTACTCCTGTTTCCAGGGAGTAAGTCATTCCAATCTCATCAGCAAACTGGCCTAGACCCTGAGACAGGCCTGGTGAGGCCAGGGAGAGTAAGTGAAATACAGTCGGTGGGCCGGTCAGCAATGCGTATTTATTGAGTGCCAATTTGCTGGCAGCTCCCTGCACTCACCTGGTTCCCTAGAGCCCCTCCGTGCTTGATACCTAATGAAGTACTGGAAGGGCTGTGTCATCCACATAGCGGCACAGCCATGCTGGCCTCTCAACTGGGATCTGGCCCTCATACCAACCAGTCCTTTCCTCATAGCAGCCCAAGTGATTGATCTGTATTTACAATACTGAGGAAGCTTTCTGCTACTTTTCAGATAAAAATTGAAGTCCTTCCATGCCCCATGACATCTTAGGGAAAATAAAGACCACCTCTTCCTGGAGAGCAAGCCTGAGCACACAGATCTTCCTTTCTGGTTTCCACCTCTCCAACCTCTTTTCCTTTCTCACTTGCTCACCTGGCTCTAAACTCTGGAGCCTCTTGACGTACACTTGTTCCCAAGCCTCAGCCAAGATGCCACTGTCCCAGAAAAGCTGACACTGTTTTGCTCTGGATCCAACTCAGGACCAAGGTAAGACCCCACTTAACACCTTGGGATTTAGCCTCTTCCTCCACCTGCCATGGTGTAGTCTGGTATTTTGATGCCTGACTTCTAAATCAAAGTCACTCTATAAGAAAATAAGGCATTAAGACCACGGCCCTGGCTGGTTATGATAACATGCTTTTAATCTCAGAAGTTGAGTTTGAGGCCAGTCTAGTCTATAGAGTGAGTTCCTGAATAGCTAAAACTATATACAGAAAACCTGTCTTGAAAAAAACAGGGGGTGTGGTGGGGGTGGGGTGTGGATCTTTGCCTAGTACCCCAGCTCTGGATAATGCTGTGTAGAGTCAAGTATTGCTGAATGAGTGGACTATGCCCTAGGTGAGCTACAGACCTGGCATTAGAAGAATGCCTGGTGATCCCACTCTTTGTGATGCATAAATTATCTGTGGATTCTGTAGATTCAAGTGTGAGGACATCAGGGGAATTCTCAATTACACCAAGGGGTGGTCAGATGGAGTTTAGAGAAAAGATGGGGGATGGCCCATTAGATGTGAACAATAGAGGCTACACCAGAGGCAACTGTGTGGTTACTATTCTGAAGAGGCAAGGGAGCCATTCAGGGTGTCAAGCCAGGAGAAGACAATTTGGTCAGCTTATTAGAAAGGTGAGCTGTGACAACACAGTGGTGATCAGTGAGGCAAGGATGTACTGAAGCTGCTGGTGAGGTGATGAGAACTGATGATATAATGGTGTGAAAATGGTGAGGAAAGGAGGGAGCTGTGTGTGAGCCTGGAAGTCATCCCTGGCTCCATTGTGAGAACATAGTCCATGAGAGCTAAACAGAAACTAGAAATAAACTTCAACCTCCCTTTTGGTAGCTGTGTGACCTCAGGCATATCACTCAATCTTTTGTGCTTTAGTTTTCTCATCTGAAATCTGCCTGGCCTGCAAGAAGCATTTGGCAAGGGCAAAGATGGATACCTAGTCCTAAAACTATGCCAAATTCCACCAGCTAGGCCCGTTCTAACATTTGAAGAGCTGTTCGGTGACTCCACCCAGTCCATTGGCATAACACACAACTTCCTCTAACCCTGGAAGGCTCTGGGAGACAGGAAAAGGGGAGACAGACAAGCAGAACAAATGCTTGGGGTCCAAAAGTATTCTAGACAGAGGTAACAGGTTTGGATGGTCTAAAACAGCTTTGTTTAGGCATGGGAGTCCGAGGGAGCAAAACGCAAGGAAAATAATGAAACTACATTTTAATAGAGACACTTGGTTCCACAAAGTAATAAAAAGCTCAGTGGGGCCTTGTCGAGATGAACTGATAAGAACAGGTAATTTAGGAACCTTTGGCTAAGGGACAGAAACACCCGCCAGTGTACCTCAGCCTGCTTGCTAGTACAGGATGTGAGGTGAGAGCTGAGACTCTCCTTGGACACAGCTGAGCACTTGTCTGGCTTTGGTTCCTCACCTTTACCACACTCATGTACAACCCTTGCTCATTCTTCCAGTGCCCTCTGCTTTGTGATGACCTTTGTGCCCCATTCAGATCTGTTCTCCTATGTTACTTTCCTACCCTGTGTCTACCCACAAGTTACCTGAGGCATGACAAGGTATCCTTTCTGTTGTGGCTCAGGGGATGGAACCAAGCGCCTTGTGCATACCAGGCAAGTGTTTTACCACTGAGCCACATCATCAGGCTTGCCATAACATTTGGTATTTTATTCTGATGATGTTTTTGCCTTCCCTTTTAAAAACACCGACCAGGATTAACTGACGTGGGTGTTCCTAGAATATAGCACAGGGCCTGGCACATACTGGGTGCTCAATAAATGATTGCTGAAAATAGCTAATTTCTGAAGACTAAGGAGTCCAACAGCCACACTCTTACATATTTTACTTACATGCTTCTTCAGAAGCCCACCTACACAAACAAAAGGCCCAGTTGCAGAGACAGAAGGCAAAATTGAGGGACAGATAACAAGAAAAGTTGTTTCTCAATGATCTTGTGCATGGTACCTGATGCCCTCAGCAACATAAGTGTTCCTTCTGAAAACAGCTCAGCTGTCTGCTCAGTGGACCACTGTGGGTATGTTTGTAAGTGCAGCAGTTATTAACCAACAGACTCTTCGAACAAATTCACAAAGCTTCAATTAACAGTAATTTTGAATTATTTTCCACTTTATGGCAAACTTGTAAGAAAGAAAATTCTTTGCTTTAAGTAAAAACTCTGATGAGAATCCAAACAGAATCACTTTCATAAAGCTGCATTGCTTTTGGAGTGGATGATCAAGTCTTCTCTACCCATACCAGCTCAGACACCACAACTGAGAGAAGGTGGCAAGCCAAGACAAATACATATGGGACCATTAACTGAAAAAAACTTCCACTGTACAGTCAGACCAATAGAATTCCAGTCAATGACAAAGTTAACACAAATATTTCTTAGTTTTGTTTTTCTGAGTTTTTTTTTTAACCTCCTAGCAATGGTA
This sequence comes from Apodemus sylvaticus, assembly GCF_947179515.1. Taxonomy (NCBI): domain Eukaryota; kingdom Metazoa; phylum Chordata; class Mammalia; order Rodentia; family Muridae; genus Apodemus; species Apodemus sylvaticus. The sequence goes on from NC_067482.1 coordinate 76,585,067, forward strand.
AAGAGGCAATAAAACCGAAGTATTGGCATCACTATTCTGAGACTAGAGAAAATAAGCACTACCTCTAACATGAAACAGAGATTAACAAACCCCCTAACATGAGCTAGTCTCCACAATGAATCTCCCCACAATACCTAATCTGAATTGGAGTGAAAACAGGTCCCTCAGAAACTATGCATACATGGAAACAACAAAGTTAAGTAGATTTAGGATACTGCAAGAAAATCCCACATATACAGAACTGTGCAATCAGTAAATTAATCCTTCAGTAATGAAGGAGAGTTGGGCAGGAGGTGGTGCACACCTTTAATCCCAGCACTCCTGCAGACAGAGGCAGGTGGATCTCTGAGATCAAGGCTAGCCAAGTCTACAAAGTGAGTTCCAGGATAGTCAGGGCTAAGTCTTGAAAAACCAAAAAAAGTAAAGGAGAAATAAAAAAAATTCAAAAGCCTAAGGAACTCACCTGTAATATACTGGCCCTATCTAAAATTAAATGATTATCTTGAGGCAGAAAGAAAAGTATACAGGTCAGATGGTTGGGTCCACAGACAGAAAGATCATAAATAAATGCAACATAAAATATTTTCTCTCTACAGAGTGAGTTCCAGGACAGCCAGGGCTACAATGAGAAACCTATCTCAGAAAACAAATTTTTTTTCTCATATTCCTAACTCATGTGAAAGCAACTGTCTGGGAGATCAACTCATGTACCAAATGCTATGTGAAAAAGTGAAGAAAGGAGGTGGCATTTTCTAGAAGCCACTTGGGCTATGTGTAGAGGGCCTGACAGTTCAATCTCAAAGGGAATAGTTAATGTACACTGTGAATCCAGAGCAACCCCAAGAGGGTTAAAATGTTAAGTATTACTGATAAATCATAAGGCATTGAAAAATATAAAATAATAGTTAAACAGAAGCCTTTGAAGATGAATATAAAACTACAAATTGATAATGATCTAAATATATCCAAAAATCATTCCTACCAATATTATGTTTCATAAAAATAGAAAAAAGTTGAATGACATGAAAATATCAATAAAAATTGAAGCACACTGGGCGGTGGTGGCGCACGCCTGTAACCCCAACACTCAGGGAGGCAGAGGCAGGTGGATTTCTGAGTTTGAGGCCAGCCTGGTCTACAGAGTGAGTTCCAGGACAGCCAGGGATACACAGAGAAACCCTGTCTCAAAAAAACCAAATCCAAAAAACCAAAAAGAAAAAAGAAAAAAAAAATTGAAGCACAAGGTTTAAGAAACTCAACTACACTTATCTAAAATATCCATTCCAAAAGCTTTACTTTTACTTCTTTTAGTTATGTGTTAGGGACAAGGGTGAGGTTGCAGGTCATAAGCTACACCACGTTGCAGTGCAGTGAACTGAACTTGGGCCCTTTGGAAAAGCAGCACATGCTCTTATCCCTGAGCCATTGGTCCACCCACAATACTCTGTAAGTTAGAAGTGAAGAGACAGGTCTGTCAAATGGCTCAGCAGATAAAGGTAGTTGCTCATTAACCTTGTGAGAAAAATTTTGATTGCTGGGACCCGTATGGCAAAAGCAGAGGACAGGTTCCATTAATTTCTTCTGACTTCTACACATGTGCATGCTGCTCCCTTACCCACCAAGTAAATAAACGTTTAAGAAAAATGCTTGCAAGAGTAAGAACCCAATGGGTTAAAGATTAAAAAAAGTATAAGATGCATAGAAAGCAAGAGTAAAGGAGGAAATTTACATTAAAGCAGCAACACATGCTTTTTTGTGGGGGGGGGGGTTGTTTGTTTGTTTTTTCAAGACAAAGTTTCTCTGTGTAGCCCTGGCTGTCCTCAAACTCAGAAATACACCTGCTTCCGCCTCCCAAGTGCTGGGATTACAGGCGTGCGCCACCACCGCCCCGGCAACTCATGCTTTTATTAATAAAAAAAAAAAATTAGGGATACTTGAAAGGCATAATGAAGATTTTGAGTCCAGGCAATAAAGACTTCATCCAAATAAAAATCATCATAATAATTAGGGTTGTAATAAATAATACAGAAAATAAATTGAATCACAATAGCTCAATGGGTAGGAGCACTTGCTTTTTTCATTTCTTGACTTTCTTTTTTCTTTTTTCTTTCTTTCTTTTTTTTTTTTTTTGGCAAAAGGGATATGTTTGATTTCTACCACCAGGATTGGGCATCCCACAAGTTGTGAGGTGGTGGCAGGTGATACCATTTTCTTTAAGTTTGTGCACATGTGCACCTGCCATCAAAATCCAGAAAAGTGCACTGCTTTTTCCAGTGTAGAGTTTCGAGTAGTTGTGAGCTACATAACATGGGCATTGTGAACCAGACTTGGGTCCTCTGGAAAAGCAACCAGCATGCTCTCACAAAGAGAAACAGAGTAAGAGATTGTTCTTTGTAAAGACCGACTAAAATGAGAAACCTTTGCTAAGACAGACTCAAACAAACAAACAAATAAAAAACCAAACCAATTAAAAAAAACCCAAGACTCAAATTACCCAACTCAAAAATGTTAATAGCAACAGTTACTGGCAGAAGTTTAGGTGGAGTAGGCCCAGGACTGGACACAGAGCTTAACTTAGCATGCAGGCATTAGGCCCTAGGAAGTTGAGAGGTACATGTCTACCAATTCTATTCAATATAGTATTAGTAACGAGTGTCAGGGTACTTAGGTGGGGGGATGGAAGAAAGGAATTGTTTAGATTATAAAATTTTATAGGACAACCTTAAACATTTTAGAGTAAGCAAAACCAAAAATGGTTAGAGCTAATAAATGAATTCACCACACCAAGATAGGTTCACATTAAAAAAACAAAATGAATTACAATTTTATGTACTAAAAACAATCAGAAAATAACACAAAAAGAATAGAATATTTGAGTTAACCCAAGAAGTGGGAGGATAAATGAGAACAGACATACAAACTGTGACCATCAAAGACTACTGCCAACAAGTTACATTTCCATATGATTTCTGTCACAATATTAATGACTTTTTTCAAAGTAGAAAAAAAATCATCATACAACTCACACAGAATATTAAAGAGTCCATAATTGTGACAGTTTGAATAAGAATGGCCCCCAGCCCAGATCCCCTCCCCTGGGGAGCACAGGAGAGCTGACCCTGGTTTGGGGGGGGCGGTGTTTCGGGTGAATAAGCCCCTAGAGAACTGGTCCCTGCATCTCACCTGGGCAGCGTAGTAGATGACCTGATGGCATGGGCACTGGTAAGTCCACCCCATGGGTTGAGAGCGGGAGATCTGGCACCGTCCCTTGCCAGCTGCAGCACTGGATATACTAACCAGGACAGCACAGGTGAGCTTGGAAGGCTGACCAGCTCAGCTGCCACCCAGACCAGCTCCAGGGCTTTGACCTGGCCCTCCCCAACATCTATTCCATCTGCCAACTGCTGAGTGAGTAAAGGAGCCAGTCCTACAGACCCAACACTACAGGATGTCCATGACACAGGGCAACAACAGGATATCTGAGAGGAGTCCCTGAGAGGATCCAGTATTGATATCGCAGCAGAAGCCAGAGGCTTGGAACCAGACCAACAACTCATTGCCATGAACACTGCAAGTAAAAAAGTGTGGAAAAGGGGGTACTGTGGGACACACTGTGATACACTACAGCTTCCACAATGATACCCAAAGCCTGTTGTAACCCCAGGCTTTTCCACCCACTTCCCAGTTCCCAATAACAACTTGGGAGGCCTATTTATGTACAGTGTCTTATGGCCTTAAACAAGGGTTTGTTCCCTGACTAGCTGGTAACTTATATAACCTGTTTATTCTGTGTGTGCCACAGGGCTTGTTACCTCTCCTCAGTTTTATACAACCAACTTCTTCAGAGTTCGAGGGGAATCTCCCACATCTGACTATCTCCCAGAGTTCTAGTCCCTTTATCAGAATGCCCACCTGCTATTTCCTGCCTTTTGCTAATACAGTGGGACTCACTGTGACAGAGTAGAGCTTCCACAATGAGATTTTTTTTTCCCCTTCGTGGGGGCTCAGGGTGTTTGCAAGGGTAGAAGATGAGGAGGTTAGTCTGATTGGAGTGTGTGAAGTGAAATTTACAAAGAATCAATACAAGGATGCAATACAAGAATCAATACAAGTGACAATTTTGGAATTTTGGTTTAAAAAACACAGAAATAAAGTACTGTCTCTGTCTCTGTCTTGGGGGGCGGGGGGTGAGACAGGATTTCTCTGTGTAGCCCTGGCTGCTGTCCCGGAACTCACTCTGTAGACCAGATTTTCCGAGAACTCAGAAATACGCCTGTCTCTCCTCCCAAGTGCTGGGATTAAAAGGGTGTGCCTCCACTGCCCAGCCAGCTGTGGATATATGGGGAGTCTTCAGACTCTCTGCAGCAGCTGACTATGATTTGACTCACGCTTTAGCAAAGGTATGGTTTTGCCAGCTGTAGATAGTTTATATAATTGTGTGATCTTTGGAATTCTGGGAACTTTTCAGAGGATAAACTCTAGAGCTCTGATAGGCTGGGTAGGTGGTTGTTGGTCATTCAGGGTGTTTGCTTGTAGTTTGTTAATAGGCATGCTCAAAGAAAAAAACAAAAAGAAATTAGATTCAGGGATCCCCTCACCCCATATTTTTCCTTCTTTCTCTATCTAGTGATGGGCATGAAATGGGGTGGGGGAGTGGAGAAGAGAGATAAAGGATAGGAAAGAAGAACCTACAACATAGCAAAGACCAGCTACAGGCCTCCATAGCCTCATATGTGCTTAGTCACCAAGGGGTAGTAGTGTTTGAAAAGAACAGGTGTGGTCTTGTTGAAGGAAGTGTGTCACTAGGGGTGGACTTCGAGGCTTTAAAAGCCCATGCCAAAGCAAGTGTCTCTCTGATGCTGACTTTGGATTAGGATTTAGCTCTTAGCAATTACTCTAGTGCTATGTGTGTTGCCATATTACCTGCCTGATAATAGACTACTCCATAAATTGAAAGCAAGTCCCGACTTAAATGCTTGCCTTGGTCATGGTGTTCTTCACAGAAATAGAATAAGTAACTAAGACAATAATCAAAACAAAACTGTACACTTGTATAAAATGTATTGTAAAGTTCCAGTCATAAGCCTGTGGCACTGGCAGTCAAAACAGACAAACACAACAGAAGCACAGAGAGAAGGAAGGGCAAAAGCATGTAACCCCACACAGCCTACTCAGCAGGAGACCCTAAGTCAGTGTTTTATCACCTCACAGCTGTCAGAGAGCCACTATCAAAGTAAATAAAATAACAGGCTGTACGGATAATCCCTTGTGTAATATGAAGAAGCATCACCTGTCAATAAAAAGCTGATGGCCTACTACCAAAAGGCAGGAAACAGCAGGTGGGCGTTCTCATAAAGAGACTGGAACTCTAGTAGATAGTCAGATGTGGGAGATTCCCCTTGAACTGGGGAAGCTGGATGTATAAAACTGAGGAGAGGTAACAAGCCCTGTGGCACACACAGAATAAACAGGTTATATAAGTTAACAGGTAGTATAGGAATAAGCCCTTGTCTTCTCTAGCTCATAGGGAATAGTCACCTCTTAGTTTTTTGACATGGGGTCTCTCTTGTAGTCCTGCCTCTCCTACAGCTCACTATGTAGTACAGGCTGGCCTCAAACTCACAGAGGTCCTCCTGCATCTGCTGGGATTAGAGATGTGAGCCACCACACCCTGCAAATACTCACTTCTGGAACATAAACACTTATAAATTCAAGAGTAGCAAACAGGCCTGGAAAGTGTAATTCAGTTATTAGCACTCTATAGTACAATGCTATTTTATTTGTTTTTGTGGTGCTGACAATTGAACTGGGACCTTGTGCAGCTAGGCAAGAGCCCTATATTTTATTTTCCTTTGATATTTCACTACAGTACTTTTCTTGTCATTTCTTTAAACTTTTATATAACTCATATCTATCTTAACAAATACATATATCATTGGTACAGAATCTTAATTTCCTTAAGGTCAAGGAAATTAAATCTTTATAGTATTTATACTAAACATTTAATGCATGACATATTTAGCCACAATAACTGAGTGTAAATTAAAACAAAAATTACAACCATGCTGGGCAGTGGTGGCACAAGCCTTTAATGCCAGAACTTGCCTAAGTTTAACAGGACCAATGGAATTGGTATCACATACAAAAATTATATTAAAAAGTTTTTCTCAGTTAGATAAAAGTTCTATCTAGAAAAAAACAGGAAGTTAATGGAAGTTTATACATTCACCCAGAGGAAAGGTATAAGTTTTGTTTTTTGTTTTTTTTAACATAAAATGAAGTTTATTTGGGGGCATGAGAACAGGGGTTGAGAAGGGAGTAAAGGTAGAGAAAAAGAGGGGACAGAGAGGGGAGAGAGAAAGAAGAGAAGAGGCTGTCTGGGAACACATGGAGATATGGAAGGAGGAAGACAGGGAAGGAGGGAGAGAGAGGCCAGAGAGAGAGAAGGGGTATAAGTTATAAAACCCACAAACACAGCCTGGCTTTGACTAAAACATTTTGCTAATAAAGATATTGTTACATATTCATAAGGGGTAATACCAAGTCTAACAAAACTCAAGCATACGTTTGGGTAGCTTCTGTGTAAAATTGTACTTAAACAGTATTCATTTCTAAGTGTGGTATTAATCTACTACCTGTGCCCCTCCCCAGAAAACACACAGGGAACCCATTTACTAGCCATGTGTCATACCATACCATAGAATAAACCCAGAAAACCAAGCCCTTTCCATGTCATGGTCTCCCTTCTGTCCTACTTGAAAACCACTCTTAGATAAATGAATACCGTTAGGAAAACTAGGATTAATTAGTGCCAACTAATAACAGAACAAAATCTCAGCACCACGGTGAGCCAACAATGCACGAGTAAAGCAGTTCAAGAGGCAAAACAGACGAAGGGAAGAGGAGAGAATCAGCTGGAATGAACGCTGCACACCGTAATCCTACAACAGGGGCATAGGGTCAAGAGGATCACTGCATGTTAGCCTGTCTATAGAGGATTTCAGGCCCATTTTTCTAAATTTATCTTCAAATGTCTAAAATGTTAAGTATATACATGGAGTTTTTTGAAGAGAAACTCAAAAACTGACCATTTTCTAGACTTTCACTGCTCTTCCTAAGTGGGCTGGCTCTTCACAGGCTTGACTGTAAGGCCCCTCTTCCCTCCCCTCCAGCTATACTGCCATAGCCTCAGATAATAGGATTTCTTTGAAATGTATACTGCAATTTTCTTCATGTTTGCATATTTTGACAAGACCCTTGTTTTTAAACTAAGGATGCCCCAGAAAACATCCAGGATTCATGCTATTTACAACACGTTTTATCTATTATGTTAAGGCATAAATCAGGCCATGTGCAGAAAAATGGACTTTTATTAAGTAGCCTTGAGTTCAACCTGTTATCACCTGAAAACTCTCCAAATCTAGTGAGTAAATCATGATTGTGTGTGTGTGTATGTGTGTGTGTGTGTGTGTTTGTTTACCTACACACTGTAAAGGTTCACCATAACAAGAATTTGGGAGACTACAGCCAAAGCACATGGTTGCAGCCCATCCAATCAAGGAGCAGATGCTGCTCTGCACATGGGTCAACATAACCACCCTGTCTGCTAAAGTAACTGCTCGTCAGAACTCAGTCATAAGTGACTTCCAGGCCCTTCTGGCCCTGGCTTACCTTACTGTGTGTGAAGGGGGGTGCTGGATACAAGGTGGGGTGGATGAGCGGTCGAGGCAGGTGTGGAACAGTATGCAAGGGCACATGACCGTGGATGTGGGGGTACAGGTGAAGCGCAGGGTGTGTTGGTTTCTCTGGGCTCAGGAACTGATGGCCAGGAGGCAAGGCTCCAGCAGTCATTGCTGATGCTGGTAGCCCAGAAGCTTCTTGTTTACAAACGTGGCACTCACAAGTGTTCGGTGTTTGTTCTGCCTAAAAGGACAGAAAAAGAAGTACTTGTAGAATGTAGAACAAATAATGGCATAAATTAAGCTGCTATCAGTCAGGTAATACAGAACAAACACAAAAGATACAGGCCTAAGATAACCAGGGCCCTCACAGGAGAAGGTACAGATGCCAGAGCTTATAATGAGGAAGGCTGCAGAGGGGAGAGCTGAGCCTCACTTTCCATTTGCAGAGGCAGCAGCCACTGATCAGGGACCCAAGTGAACAGGAATAAAGGACCCCATAAAGATAATAGAAGGACAAAGCTACAGGAAAAATGGGACTAAGAAACCAGGATTACTGAGTGGCTGGTGTCTGCTGGGGTCCTACTGTTCAATCAACAGCTATAATGAAACCTACACCATGAATCAGACAGGATGCTAGCTGGTCAGAATGGAAAGACCAGTGATACCTCTTTACCTATATATTCCAGCCATTTTGGCTATCCAGCCAGTTCAGCTACCTTTTACATTCCTGACTCTGCTACCTTCCCTCTCTACACAAGGCCCAGCTCAGAGCCATGTCCACTCTGGATTTTCTCAGATGTCCCTGTCTCTAGTTATGCCCTCCCTCATATCTACAATAAACTTTCTCCTCGGCCATACCTAGAACAGCCATGTCCTTCCTTTCATTTCTTTTTTTCATTAAGTAGACTCAGTGGGAATGGACAGTGAAGTGAATGAAACAGAACCACATTAAGAAGACTCTGGAAATGAGAAAACTGCAATGCTCTTTAAGCTATCCACAGCTCAGTGGCTGACTAGGAGGGCAAGGTGTACACAGTGGCAGGACTTCATAGCACAAAGGAAGAAACCAAAGGTCACTGTGAGTATAAGCTGAGCAAAAAATGTCCTCCAATCTACAAAGAGATGTGTTGGGTCACAGGAACCTTCAGAGTAATAAGGCAGCAAGGATTGAACCAATAATACAAGTAGTCAGGATAAAAATAAAAGAAAGCAAACAACACAAAAACTGAAAAAAAAATGAACAGAGAGAGCACTGTGAATGATATAGATGCAGCATTTAATTGCAATAAAGTAATGATCAGAGAAAACAAAAACCAGACCTCTACCCCACTCCTAAGCACAAAGTCAGAATTTGAAGTTCTATTATTTCAACCATTCAATTAAGGGAGGAGACCCAAAAAAGTAGAGTGAGTAGAAAGTGGTTCTTGGCCCACATATCAGATTAGTATACAAAGGTGTCTAAGCAGTTATCACAGCTTGTTCGGAGAATTACAGAAAATGTTAAAAATAAATACTTACTATAAAGAGAAAAGAAAAAAAATACATAAATTCTAACATAGATGACAGAAAGAATCTGAGAACCCTGGTAAGCTATAGTCTGTGCAAAATGTATTATCAAAACCAGCAGAAGTGGAAGGACAAAAAAAAAAAATCCAATATCAAAATGCATCTCTCCATAATTAATAATCTGTATGGTACAATTCTAACCTCCATGAAAGTGACATTAGGACATGGGACCCTTTGGTGGCTCTACCGTCATGACTATCCTCATTCTTTCCCCACGTAAGGCTACTGTGAAAAGATACCTACTTATAAAGAACCACACTGAGAACAGTCCCCATAGGTGCATGTGTCTTAACGTTTGGTTGGTGGAACTATTTGGGGCCCTGAATTTTCAACATGGAAAAATATGACCTTTCCAGAACAAAAATGGTTTTGAGTCTAACTCTACACCATAAAAAATACTGAGCCAAATGGATCACAGCATCAGTCAGAGGTAAAGCTATAAAAATAGAAGAAAATAGTTTTGTTTAATATATCAATAAATAAATGCATTAAAACAAGATATTGGCTGTGGCAAATATTAGCAAGTATAAGGACTGGGGCTCATACTCAGTTACTCAGTGCTGGCAGACAACTCAATACAGTAAGATACTCCACAGACCTGAGAAAATAGGGTAAATTAGGACTTGCACTCAGTATGTAAAGAACTCCTGAAACAGTAAAAAGACAGAAAGCAAATAGCCCTTAAGTACATAAAAGACAACCAAAAGGGTTTCCTATTATTAATATCAGCAAAACTTCAAAACTATGTTGTAACTCTTTGAGGGCCACTGGATGACCATTCTGACACAGTACTCATTGCAGATTACTTCTATGGATACATCTGCTTATGAATGTCAGACATGCAAGGCAACTCAGAGTAGTTTGTAATGGTCAAAAGAAAGAATGCCAAGTGTTGGCTAGCGGTTAAAAACAAAACAAAACAAACAACAACAACAACAACAACAACAACAACAACAACAACCCTCCACAGGAGGGGAATAGAACATCAGAAGGACCAAAGGACCAATGTGCTTAACTAGAAATCTGAGACTTTAGGAGAATAGGAAGGACAGGGCTAAATGCAGATACAGCTCAGTGGCAGGGAACTTACCAATTAGGAGTGAGACCCAAAATTCAAACCCTTATACTTCAATGAATAAAGTTAAAGAATTTCTCAGACTTAGTTTGAAATTCTTAGTCAAGATTCTAAATTATTTTGGAGCCAGAACTGCTACTACACACCCATAATTCCAGCATTTGGGTGGTAAAGTCAATATGACCAGGAGTTTAAGGCCAGTCTTAGCTACATATACCTTGTCTTAAACAAACAAAACCTAAAACAAACTAAAAAACAACAATAATCATACAAACAAAGAAAAGGAAACATTAAAAAACAAAAACAAAAAACAAAAACAAAACCCTAAAGAGGTAACTCATCAGTTAAAAGCATATACTGTTTTCACAGAGGAACTGATTTCAGTGCTTAACAGCCATATCCAGTGACTCACAAGTGCTTCTAATCCAGCTCAGTGGGATCAGACATTGCTGCCCTCCCTGTTCGCCTATACTCGTGTGCAGATGCCTACACAAAAAGTGCTATTAAAAATAACTTTTAAAAATTAAAGTTACAAAGATGAAGAGAATACAGAATCACACTCCCCAGAGACATACTGTTAAATGAAAAGCAAGGTAGCCATTCTTATAAGACAAGGGAAAGTAAATGTTTGCATGTGCATATAATAAAACTGGACCTAGGGGCTGAAAGTAGACAGATGATGAGACACAGGCAGGCAAGTAGATGATGGTAGGATTTCCCAACTTATTCCTTTTGATATCACCTTTATTACTGTAATCACATACTTACATTACCTATTATAATAATTAATGAGCCAAGCAGCTGACTTTCATTTGTTCTCACTTTCATTTAAATATTGTTTATTGAACAAATAAAACTCTGAAGCTGGATATGTGGAATATAAACCTATGATCCTATCACTTGAGAAGTTTAGGTCATGAGTTCAAGGCCAACCAAGAGTAAGAACTGTCTACAACACAAATGATGAAACCTGTCTTATACTTTTACAGAAAAAAAATTCAGAAAAAGAAAAGAGGGAGAAAGGGAGAGAGGGAGGGAAGGAGGGAGGGAGGGAGGGAGAGGGAAAAAAGGAAGGAAAGTAAAAACATATATCTCAGTAAGCACAGGTTGCTATAAAAATAATGACAATTACATATCTTAGGAAAAAGAAGAAAAGATTAAAATGAGTTTTGTAAGTATGCTTGTTTCTCTATAGTACTAATCTTCAGAAATTGCTGAAATTAACATAATTTGCTTCTACTTATTGAAAATATACATCAAGGAAGAGAGCTTTGGGCAAATGGAGAACCATGAACCAGAAGTTCCTACCTGCTGAGCTGGGTAGGACGGAGGTGGAGTGTTCCCGTTACTCTCCTCTGTCCTGGGGTTACCATTTCCTATGGCCTCCTCTTGTTTGGGAGCTCCTGGGGGCTCACCACTACTCTCACCATCAGCATCTTCATCATCAGCCTCTGAAGAACTACGGCTGGTGCTGCTTACCTGAGGGGACTTAAAAGGCAGCATTCTGTAGCTTTTGTTTTCAAAACAATAATGTGAATGAAGTGTAAAGATCACCAACCACTTCCTACATTTACTGACACCCACACCTCCTCATAAAAAAGCCACACTCATACCTCATCTTTCAGGGCCATGTTTTCCCCACCACCATTCAGTTCGCTGTGGATTCCATTCATGTTGGCCACCACATTGGTATCATCGTAGTTGGTCAACGGATAAATGTCAGCAAATTTAGCTGACAATGGTGCGACGTCTTCATCATCACTACAACTGAGGCAAGCAGAGACGGTCACCATGAGGCCCTTCCATTGGGGAGGACAGTGAGGAGCACCCCCCACTGAACACGACATCTCCTCTAAGGTCATGGGTCTGCTCACGAAGAGTGTTCAGTGTCACTCACACTACTTAACACCTCTTAGTCACCTGAACACAAAAAAAAGCCTGGATGAGTAACATCTGTGACATGGAGGATGGGAAAGAATGTCCCACAGTAGAAATTCTGAGGAAACCACAAAAAACTTAAGACGAATTGGTATTACACTTTCATTTGGCCTGAAAAGTCCTGAATTAAAAATGCCATTCCCAAGAAAATATAATTTTTATTAAAATGTTAAGGTACAAGGAGCAACTTCAGGTCTTCAGTGTTTGATTTTACAGATACCAAATTGTCAGAAACTATCCAGCTGACCAAACTCCAAGTGTTAAAGCAACTACACATTAATTATGCTTGCTCCACTCAAATCAGTTATTAACAATCAACTTCATCAATGTGAGGAGAAAATTGTTCACTAAAAAATGAAAACTAAAACTTAAAGCCAAACTTCTGGATTTAGCCCATGGAGGCCACTTTAAAATGTGACTTCCTAATATGTAAGAAGAACTGACATGTTCAATCAAGAACTATCTAAAACTTCCCCAATCTATCCTCTATCCCGGCATACAATGATCTCCAGAACATAAAAAAACCTCTTAGGTCTGACTCCTAAGAAAAGGCCCAGGATTACCAAGCTCATTGTACTCATTTGGTTTTGTTTTGTTGAGGGGTCTTTCAACATAGCCTTGGCTATCACGGAACTCACTATATACACCAGGCATTGAACTTACAGAAATCCACCTGTCCTGCCTCCTGGGTCTTGATGTACTATACCAAAACCTAGAGCTGACCAATAGGAGAAAAAAGCACCCACCAGCAAGGAGTGTGTGTTGGCCAACACAGCATTCCTGTAGTGTTATCACTGCCATAATATTACCAATGGGGAAACTAATTCTGAAATGAAGTGACCAATTCATACCTGGCACACATGACAGCTGGAGGCTTCTCCACCCCAGGAAGACCCAGACTGCACTGCACTGCACTGACTAAAATGATGCTGCCATTTCATCTGTTTAGAAAACAGCACCATGAACAACAGTGCACACTAAGGGTCACATGGTTTTTCAAGTCACAGAGGTTGATTACGTAGAAGACACTAATCACAAGTTGTTGGGGCCTGGAGTGGGCATGAGCTGCCCAGACCAACAGTGGGCAGTTGGTTGCACCTAGGCAGAAGGCTCCTATGGCCCAAGCTCCACTACTGATCAGACATTAGAGCCCACAATGATCAGACTGATCGGACATTAGAGCCCACAATTGATACTGGCAGTTATGAGAGTCAGTGGGATAGTTTGATACATTTGCATTTACCTAACTTCAATTTTCAATGGATTCATCTGCTTAGTAAACGTCCACATGCCTCAGTTAGAAGCTGTCCAATGCCTAGGGGGAGAAATTCTCAAAATGCCCAAGGACTGACAGCACAAGCAGTAGAGCTTTGACCAATGCAGAGTCAACCATGGACTTCAACCCAGGCCTTTAGAATTATTTTGAATTTGGAGTTGGGGAAAAGATTCAGTGGCAAAGTAATTGTTCAGCATGTATGAATCCCTGAATTCTATCCCCAGTACCATAAAAATGAGATCTGAAAGACAATGAAAAACTTTGAAAGAGAAAAACCTAGGCAGCACCATGACAAATCCAAATGAAATGTGTGGTGAGCAACTCAATTAGTTGGAAGAATTTGAGGATCAAGTGCAGCCAGATACAGCCAGCAATCCCTCAACATGAGCACCTCTGCAGGGCTAGTGATGGCTGCATATTCAACTAACTTCACTTAAGAATCCACATACTGGAAGGGACGGGGGCAACATTTGGGGAGGAAGGGAGGGAGGAAAAAAAGAAACTGCACATAGCCCAGCGTACAGTACTGTGGTAAAATTTGTACTCTGAAGGCAAAAGGCAGGTGGATCTCTAGTTTGAGGTTAGTCTGATCTACAGAGTGAGTTCCAGGACAGCCAGGATACCTTAGAAAAACCTTGTCTCAAAAAAACAAACAAACAAAAAGGGAAAGAAAGGAAGAAGGAAAGAAGAAAGGAAGAAGGAAAGAAGGAAGGAAGGAGGTGGGAGGGAGGGAGGGAGGAGAGAGAGAGAGAGAAGCTAAATACATGTGCAAAATGTGCAAATTAGTGTATGAAGCCTCTGCAAGCGACAGGGTCACAACTGAGTTTTCAGCCCCTTTGCTAATATGAAATGCGCTTCTTTACAATGTGGGAATACAGAAAACACAAACTTTCAATTGCTTGCTAAAGTGATTTGAGTTCTTAGCAAGACATGGAACAAGCGTGAACACTGGGCTGACAATGAAGAGGATGAACACTGGCCAACTCACACAGAATGACAAGATGGGACCAGAACTGAAGAGACATTTCCCTGCATACCAACTGGCAATTATAATAAAACAGCATCAATTTGGATTAAAAATTTCATGTTTTAACAGGTGCTTAACACACTGAAAAGTCTTTTTTTTTTCTTTTTTATAAAAAGCACTGTAATGGTGATCATATTTCTGTAGACTGATGTCTATATTTCTCATTATTGGATAAATTTCTGAAACTATTATAAAGTTACAACTTACAAAGTTGGTGCAGAGCCATTGTCTGTGAGGATGAGTCTGGGATGTTGCTGAATTGTGATGGGAGAGCTGGAACCTGACCCTGAGCTTGCTGATGACACACTAGGTGGGCGCATCTCAGACAGATAGTCGGGAGCAGAATCCACTTGGAGTGGTAGCTGGTGAATGTGGATGTCATCAGTGACGGGGGTGTCCATGATACCACAAGTGAGGATGTGTGAGAGGCTGCAGTCATCACAAGCACATCTGATCAAGAATTAAGGACAGTTACCAAGAAAGCCAACTCTGAAGGTTGGGTTCAAACCTCTGCTTGTATTAGTGCAGGGTGAAGGCCAGCAGCACCCAGACAGCCCAGCTCACCTTCGCCTGTAGTTGCAGTTGGGGCAGTCCGGCATGCTCAGCCGAGATGACAACATGTGCCTCCTGGTATCTGTGAAGTTGTTCTCACCAGTAACCACTTTCTTATTAGTTAACTAGAGGAAATTTATCAAACAATGGCTTAAATTTGCAAGATATTTTCCCCATTTTTAACAACAGAAATCATTTACAAATCAAGAGGCCCACTTTTTACAGATGGACAAAACAAAAACAAGGGAGTCGCCCTGGAATCTACAGACAGGGTTAGCCAAATGAGCAAAGCATCAGGAACCCTCTTGATGGTCTGGTCTCCACAGACACATACCATGTGCAGTTTTGCAGATAACCAGAAGGTAGGTCTGCTCTGGGTGCTCAGTTCATGTTAGACACTTCTCCACTGGAGAAGATTGGACCTGAGAGCTATATAGGAAGTAATAACTAAACTCAACTGAAAAGTAGGTATCCAGATACCAAAGTGGGAAGGGTGTACCAAAACCCAACTGAGCTGCGCTACTGGCACACTCAGGCAAAGGGGACTCTATCTCATCCCATTGGTGGGATGGAGTTCAACTTCAATCTGACGCAATTGGCTAACTGGCACCAGCAAGAAGTTCAGGGAATATGGGTCTTAGTTCTCTCAATTCCTACCAAGATTATTCTTTCCAAATACATATATGGAAGACTAAGAAACAGGTATATGTAATCAGTTTAACTGAAAGTTAAAATCACTATGTTTAATGACTTTTATATTGGCAGGAGATACCAATGGTCTTCATTGGTATTCTGTAACAGAGAGCATGCCTAGATACTAAGGTGACACTTGTTCTGTACAGTCATTTACATGTCTCTCCTGTAAATCTTACCTGTTCTTCAATTAATCTCCTTTGCTTAAAAATCTCCCAGTCTTCTGTTAACATGCGCTGTTTGGTTTTCATTGTCATCTAGAAAGAAGATATAAAAACACACATAGAAACAAAAAACAAAAAAACCTTAGTAACAACTACACAGAACACTCTCAGGCTGGAGTTGGCTCAGAGGATAAGAGCACTGATTGTTCTTCCAGAGGTCCTGAGTTCAATTCCCAGCAACCATCTGGAATGGGATCTAATGCCCTCTTCTGATGTGTCTGAAGACAGCTACAGTATACTCATATACATAAAATAAATATTTAAAAAAAAAGAATATTCTCAAGAAAAAAATCTTATTTATTTATTTATTTATTTATTTATTTATTTATTTATTTATTTGTTTTGTTTTGTTTTTTGGATTAGGTTTTTTTGAGACAGGGTTTCTCTGTATAACCCTGACTGTACTGGAACTCACTCTGTAGACCAGGCTGGCCTCGAACTCAGAAATCCGCCTGCCTCAGCCTCCCGAGTGCTGGGATTACAGGTGTGTGCCACCACCGCCTGGCTCAAGGAAAATTCTTTTAAATGATAAAATCAAAACAGGAGTGCAATACAAAATAATGAGTTATCACATTTCAGCCTCCTGACACGAGACAATTATCATAAGTACTTTCCTCACGTGGACAACCTTAGGAGCTCCTAACTTCGGAGATCAGGGTACATTCTGTGCAGAAGGAAGTAAATGCTTGCTCTCCTGTATTTGACAGGCCACAAGCCTGGCTGGGAACTCCTGGAGCTGTTCCATCCATGTGCAAGACCTTCCTAGTCCTGAGAACACTGACCCTATTACCCTTCATCGATATGTAATGTCAACAATAACAACATAAAATAAATTAAAAGTAAAACAATGAAGTATAAAACATGCAATTTGAGAAGAAAACCTGAAACAGACTAATGAAGGACCTCAAATGTTTGCCAACCCTTTTTGGCACATTCCCTATCCCAAGAACATGTACAGGCCAACACATACCCCTTTCAAATTCCCGAGAGCAGAGATCTGTAGCAGCTTCTCAGTCACAACTAAGATGGCTAACTGGAATGTGGGGCTCAAAGCAGACACTAGATATTATTATGGGCACTGTTGCAAATAACTTTACCATACCCTCTCAGAAAGTTCTCAGTGTTTCACATGCTTGTCTAAAGTATGGAGGGCCTGCATCACAATGGATCCTTTCTACCACCATCCAGTAGTAGACAAACCCAGACTGGTATAGGTGTAACCCTTTACAGGCAACAGGAGTCATCCTATGTGGGCGTTGCTTCAGCACACATAGCTACAGCATGCCTTCCTTTAACATACTGTATGCTCAAAGATCTCCTGAGTTTAAAGCCCCTTTGTAGTTTGAAACCTTAGCTGACTTGAATGGGCACAGAAGCAAGCTCTCCTATTTTTGCTATCAATTCAATTGTACTTTTGTATACCTCTAGCTCCTCATCTTCTTCTATGTATTATTCACTATGATGACAAGAGTTAGCCAGGTACAGCCTGGTGTTTAGTGCTATAGTTTAGTTCTCTCTTTTTTTTTTAAAAAAAAAAAAATAATGTATTATTTTATGTATATGAGTGTTTTGCTAGCATGTATGTCTGTGTACCACATATATGCTTGGTGCTCACAGATGCCAGAAGAGTGTGTTGGATTGCCTTATAATTGGTGTTATAAATGGCTATAAGTTTTCACGTGAATAATGGGAACTGAAGCTGGGTGCTCTGAAAAAGCAGCCAATGCTGTCAACTGCTGAGACATCTCTCCAGCCACTACAGTCATTACAGGGAGAGTTTTCACAAGTTCTTGACTATCCGCACAAGGTCTGTGTGCTGAAGACTTGTTCCTCAACAAAGTAACACTGGTAGGTGAGGAACCTTACAAGAGGTGGCTCCCAGGAGATGTCAAGTCAATGGGGCATACCCAGGAAATACAGCATTATTAGAACCCTAAACTCCTTCTCTCTGCTTTCTGGAGCAATAAGGACTTTCTCTTTTATGACCTCCAGCCATGTGCAGCCTCTTCCTTTTAAGCTGGTTATTAATAATACCACAAGGCTATTAACACTAGCACTCAGGAGGCAGTGGAAGAGGATCACAAGGTTACAGCTAGCATGTATTGTGGAGTGAGACCTGTTACAAATGACAAACTCATAGTGATGGGAAACTAAGTAATATCTTTTTGTTTCATTGTTTCATACTGCTAAAGACCCAGACCCTCACTGCTTCTCCCTGACTTTGGTGCTCTCAATAAAAAGTCATGTTCAGATGCCATGAATGTACTCTGCAGAGTTCACATTGTTCACAGACCACTTTTTCAATACTACATATAAAAAATGAAAATCTTTATTTATGAGTCTGTAAAAAGTAGAAAAGCTCATGTAAAATTAAGTATCATTTATGTGATTCTCTCATTGTCACAATAAAAAGCTGACCCTGTAGTCAACTGCCAGGGACCTCCATAGGATCCTGGGAGACAGATCCCCAGAGAGAAAGTAACTTCTACTCTGGCCCTCTCACTCCAGGACCCAGATCTCTGTTGCCAGAACAGCAGGATTCAGAAAGCAGACTATTAAACACACAGGCCTCAGAGGAAGGCTAGCTACTGGCTCCTTTCTCTGTACAAATGGGCTGCTAGCTACCTGTAGGATCAGACACTGATTCATGAGGCTGTAGGGGGATAGTTGTAACTGAGGTCCCACTATGAGGCCACCATAGTGTCAGCTGGGCCATTCTCACACTCTTCCTACCCCCAATCCACAGGTAGACATTGCAGCTAACTAACCAGTTATAGTGTCAGTCTCCCAGACTGCAATCTATTGTTCAGCTCAAGAAGAGCCAAGCACAGGTAAAGACTATGTAGAGGCCAAGGTCACATTACAACAGAATCAATCACAAGGGTCTAGGGGCCACTGGCCCTATGACAAGCTTATAGATAAACAGCACTGAACTCCATATGCTGACAAAAGTAGGACTAGTCCAGTGATACCATGAGGACCAAAATAATTAACAAGGAGAGTTTTCACAAGTTCTAAACAAGAAACTCTCTTCCCAACAACTAAGCACAGCAAAGAGAGAATAAATAGAGGACTCAATCAGGACCTAAATGGCATAATGATCCTGAGATTTATGTGGGACTAGCTTATATCTCAACCCCAAACAGTTGTTCTTATCTGCTTAAAAACTGTCTTGTGCTGGGCGGTGGTGGTGCATGCCTGCAATCCCAGCACTCTGGGAGGCAGAGGCAGGCGGATTTCTGAGTTCAAGGCCAGCCTGGTCTACAGAGTGAGTTCCAGGACAGCCAGGGCTACACAGAGAAACCCTGTCTCGAAAAAACAAAAACCAAAAACTGTCTTGCACATACAACGTTGGGCTGCCATTTTCCCTTTATTACTCTTCATATCAGTATCTTCAGAACAGAACCTTTAAAACCTAAAGCCCTTCTTGCTTGGCCCCATCAGAACCTCTAGAAAGGAAAAAGGGCTGGATGAGTGGCAGAAAGACCGTCTTAACAACACGGCTGGTGCCCCCTGAGACAGAGTGGCCAATTAGTATACCCATTTCAGGTCCATCTTCAGAAGGTGTATCCCACTTGTCCTGCTATCCTTTGCCCTTATGAGCTGTCTGTCTGTCTGTCTGTTCTCTACTGGACAGTTCTGGATGAAGAGAGAATGGGCACTGAATAAGACCATGATTGATAACTGGCTGCTGGATCTGAAAGGCCTGGTAACTTCCCAAGGTCCTCTATCAGAACACAGAGACAGTGCGTAAGACCTTGTTGAGGACCCAAGTGTTGCTGCCACACAATATTAGTCAGATTAGAAGTCTGTGATTTTGCTTAATTTTCACCAGAGCATACGCAAAGCCTCTGCTGGGAGCTAGCAACTTAGCACAGAAGCCCCAGAGTACTGGCTGTGCCTCAAGGGCAGCATTTACCTGCTCGTCCACATAGGCATCGATCCTCTTCTGACACTCCAGCCACTCCTCAGCAACTTTGCGCAACTCTTCCTCAGAACGCTGGTACCTCTGCAGCAAGGTGCTGTACATGTCTTCATTGCAGGTGTCATGTGTGGTGGTTCCTAGCCTAGGAGGGAGAAGGCCTATCACAAAGGAAGAGCCCAGAAGTTCCTGGCCAGACAGAAGAATCTTGGCTGCCTATTGCTATTGTCTAACTTTATCACCTCCTGTCACAAAACACACTACAGCAAGTCTTAAAGATTATATATACACTCTCAACAGAACCACATATAAAGGAGATGTTCAAATAAACAGTAGCACCTGCTGAAAGAAACTAGCAGGAATCCTAAAAATACTAAGGCTACTACATATGGAGCTGTATACACATTTCTTATTAAGATACCCTGACCCAGCGAAAACAAGTTGCTGAATGACAAATACAAAACATACAAATCTTACAATTATACACATATATTTTGAAGTGGAAATACATTTATGCTTAAAAAAGGTATGACCAGGGGGCTGGAGAGATAGCTCTGCAGTTAAGAGTGCTGACTGCTCCAGAGATCCTGAGTTCAATTCCCAGCAACCACATGATGGCTCACAACCATCTGTAATGAGATCCAATGCTCTTTTCTGGTGTGTCTGAAGACAGCTACAGTGCACTCATACACATAAAATTAATTTTATGGCCAAAGAATGTTTAAAAATATTGTGCATTAACTGGGCAGTCGTGGCGCACGCTTTTAATCCCAGCACTTGGGAGGCAGAGGCAGGTGGATTTCTGAGTTCGAGGCTAGCCTGTTCTACAGAAGTGAGTTCCAGGACAGCCAAGTCAACACAGAGAAACCCTGTCTTGAAAAAACAAAACCCCAAACCCTACCCCCCCCCCAAAAAAATTATGCATTAACACAGGACAAATTTGTGTATGAAACATAAAGTTGCCTACAGTGTCTTCCACTTCATGATTCTATCTATAACAACCTAATGATTTAATAATGAAAAAGAAATAAAATGATCTTTAATTAAAAAAATTTCACAGGTAAGAATGGAGAGAAATAGTTGCCAAAGTCTTTTTCTTTCACTTTGTCAGAGTAGGTCATTTGTGAACACTGTACAAACAGGGAATTCCTAGACGATCTACTGGTTGCAAGGCTACCTGGCATAGGTGTCCATCTAAGCTCTATACCAATGCCTGATATCACCCTAGGTCCCACGCTGTATATTGCAACCATGAAAGAACGTTTGCTGATGATTCCTACTGCTGTCAGCCTTGTCCTTTATTCAACTGATTCTATACTTCAATATAAACCCCAATTCCCATGTGTGATGGTCTGAATGAGAACTGTTTAGGAAGCACAGCGTAACTGTTCTCTGCTTTGTGATCATGGCTGAGACACGAGCTCCTAGCTTCCTGTTTCTACTGCCATGCTTTCCCACCAAGATGGACTCCTGTCTCTGGACCAGTAAGCCCAAATAAATACTTCCCTCTATAAGTTGCCTTAGTTATAGTGTTTTTTTTCACAGCAACATGAAAGTAACTAAGACACCATGAACTCCCATCCTGCCTTACTTCCCAAGTGTTCTTCCACCAAGTTCTACCTGTTTCAAGTTACAAGTACAGATCATGTGAAGAAAGGAGAGTGGAGCTGACAGGAACCCTGAAGACTGCCTGGGTGGTGGAATGAGGTGGCTAAAACACTCTCACAGCTCTTCTACAGGAATCCTAAAAATACTAAGGCTACAACAAATGTAACTGTATACACATTTCTTATATTAAGAACGAATGGCCTGATTCTTTAATTGGTAGCTTGCCAGGAAAAATGGGTCAAGGCAGCAGCTGAGCTCAAAGAAAAGACTCTCAAAGGACAAGGGGAAAAAAGAACTTCTGTTTGAAAACATGAATATATTTTGTAATTATTAATTGTAAATACAGTGAATATAATTAATGTTACTGAATCATAACTTAAAATGGTAAATTGTATGTATCAAAAGGGGAAAGCTCTGACCTCAGAGCTTTCTGGGCTCTGTATCAGGAACTGGTAGAAACTTGATGCACTTGATTCCTGAATCCTTTCTCTGCTTGGCAGTTACTACAAGGTGAACATCTTTCCTCTGCCAAGTACTTCTGTGATGGACTTAAATTTTCTGAAATGGGGAGCCTCCTTTTAAGTTCCTATCTGCAGTGTTTAGTTGGTTTTAGAAAGTTAACAATAAGAAACTAAGTTTCTATGAATAAGGATGACCTTTAAGAAGACTGTTTGTATGTGTGTGCAAAGCTATTCACTGCATGAGGCGGACAGAGGGGGAGACCTACTGTCTTGTTCTATCACTTTGATTTCTTTGGCTTGAGATGAGACCTCTCACTGAACCTGGACTTCAACAATTCAGTCACACCAACTGGCTGGCAGACATAAGGTTTACTTGAATCCTTCCCAATAATGGAGGTTCTAAGTACATACAGTCATGGCTTACTTTTATGTAGGTGCAAAGGTCTCAAACTCAGGTCCTTACGCTTGTACAGCAAGAACTCTTACCCAGTGAGAGTTACTGTATGTGTTTTTAATGGGTCTTACCATGAAAATCCTGACTGTCCTGAAACTCCCTAGCTATCTGTGCAGATCAGATTGGCCTCCAAAATAATTTATGTTAACAAGGACAATAAAAAAAGAAATATTAAATAAATCTGTGCAGGCCATAGGCTGTTTGTCATCTCATAATCTATGAAGCTGCATGTATGTGCTGCACAGTTCACATCTCTATTTCACCTTACTTTTTCCCCACCTCTTTTTGAGACAGGGTCTCTCTACATAGCCCTGGCTGTCCCTGAATTCAGAGATCCAGCCACCTGTACTTTCCAAATACTGAGATTAAAGTTATAAGCCATCATGCCCAGCTGACTTCATAATTTTTTGTAAGTTAAATGAGTCTAATACAACTATGTATTTCATTAGTAATTTGTGGCAAACCTTTTTATGAGTTGCTAAATGTAGATCTGTACACTAAAATTCAAGTATAAACTATTCTTGGGTTTGACAAGTAAGTCTGTGGTGAAACACAAAGGACCAGCATTTTCTAGAATGAATAGGACTCCTTAGAAGACATACTGCTTTCCCTCTTTCCTATACCTCATTTCCTACTTTTGAGAGTAATAGAGAGTGAACACTCTAAACTAGGATACTGTTACTCTTTGGAATCTGTCTGTGATTCCTAATGAGAAGAATATTCTGAACATGGGAGCAGAAATCATTCCTGTCAACCACTGGAGATCAATGGATGACTGATACATCAAACCCAATGCTTGCCAAGAAAAACAAAGGGCAGGAACTGAGACTTATTCTAGCCCCACAGGACGCTGGGGTGAATGTGATCCTTAGAACGTGGACAAAAATACTTTCTTCATGTTAACTCTGGTTTCCTTTCCTGTCACAAGGGTCAGTCAGAGTCAGAAATTCCCATTGTAATGTTGTAATGTACCTCCAAGAGTGTACTGGGTGCTTTTGACTTTTGAAAGTGTGTGTATGTGTGTGTGTGCACGTCCACAAATGTGCCCTAGCTCAAATGCAGAAATCAAGAGAACAACATTCAGGAAGAAGTCTTCTCTCCTTCCATCATGTAGGACCAGAAGATCAAATTCAAACTCAGGTCATCAGGCTTGATAGTAAGTGCCTTTACTGCTAAAATGTCTTGACCACCCTGTAGCAGATGCTTTTAAATAGTGGGTATGAAAAGAATGGCTGTGAAGCAAACCAAGGCTGAGCAAAACTGGTAAAAACCTGCAAAATGCATACCAATTCCACACAGTACCTTGTCCTGACTTCCTTGTGTTGCTCCCTCTGACCAACTATTTCTGAATTGGTTTTTTCTCTATGAGTGAGTGAAGTTCAGAAAGGCCAAATAAAAGTAGTTGCTGTTTGTGTGCACCTACATCACGAAGATGTGCTATGTGGTTAACAGACAAGAAACAAAATCAATAGAGATGATACTGAGGTAGCTAACTGCCATTCAACTCTACTGAGTACTTCATCTACTGATGAAGGAGAGGCTGGCTATAGGACAAATATATGCTCATATTTCATACCTACATTTAGGATAGTTTACCCCAAAAGATGCCCACTAGAGAGTTCTATACTTGTGTACTTGTCTTGGTAACAGTATAGACTCTCTCACCAGCACTCCTGTTGAGAAGTGACATAGGCAGTCTATACTAGGACAAACCTAGATGAAAAGGCATATCTAATTCCAAGGAAGTCTAACGTACTCTAAGACCCATGTTCTTCCTCTTCCTCTACCTCCCTTTACCACAATGTAACAATCCTACCAGGATCCATGACTGAACCAAGCAAGGCCTGTCAAGGTAAAGCAATGTGTGCCAAAGCCTTTATTCATTTATGAGGTATTATGGTGTTATGTTTTATATGGTATTAGGATTTTTAATTTAAAATTTCAATTGGGAGTTGAAAAAATGGCTCAGCAATAAACAGCATTGGCTAATTACGGTTCCATCACCAACATGGTAACTTAGACCACCTGAAACTCCAGTTACAGGGGATCCAATGCCCTCTTCTGGCCTGCCAAGGCTTTGTAGCATGTGAAACACAGACATGCATGCAAGCAAACCATTCATATACATATAAGTTATAAATAATCAAAAGTTGAGTTGTATGATATCTTAGGGTTTGAACTTTCTGTCCACTGTCTTTTTTCCTATGCCCTGTTATTTTTCCTATAAGGACTTCCATGTGTGGTGATCTATAGCCACATGCACGTACACTAGTTTACAGCAACAGAGAATTCAAGTCAAGACAAAATACCTGATCTGAGACACCAGTGCTGGCAAGTTGCTCTGGAGAAGTGGCTCTGAAAAGACCAGATTTTCAAATAGATGTTTGTTATGCAGTTCCCATGTCACCTGGAACTTTTTCAAATGTTCATTTTCCTGGTTTAAAAACAACAACAACAACAAAGACAGAAGATGTAGTAAGTGAATAAAACTATGAAAGTTTCCAGAACAATCCCTCCTCCCCAATGTCCTGCCACCTAGAACACAGTCTGATTCCGAAGAGTCACTGCTCCCCGCCTGTGTCAGAACACACCAAAGCAGTCACTAACATGAGCAATATGGGTTACTACTTCACTGCCTTCTAAGTAACCCCTACCCACCCAACCCTAGACATGGGTGGCAGGTGGGTGCAGAGATTTAAAAATAACAGAAGGAAAAAACAAAACACAGGACTGGAGATATGGCACATCTGGTCAAGGTGCTTCATGGTAACCTGATGAACTAAGTACAATTTCTAGAACCCACGTGACAAGAATTGGCTTGTACAACTTGTCCTCTTGACTTCTAGAAGTATGCACACACAAATATATAAAACATTTTTTTTAAATGTATTTGAGTGAGGACAATACTTTTCTTGCCAGTCTTTGTGAAAGCTCATTCTGATTGCTGCAGATATATTTATTCTCCACTGGGGACACTCAGACAATGAACGCAGGGGCTTTTATTTTCCTAAGAAACATGAGCAAGCTCCTCAGATGCTATAGACAGCAGACTGTAAGCCCATAACAGTGCCACACCGGTGCATCAGTGCTCTCTGACTCTTCTGTTTGCCCCACTTCTTCATCCTTTTGGGGCCCATGCAGAGCTCAGCATTCCATTACTTTTTTTTTCTAATTTATCAAGTTTCTTTTCAGTCTTTTATTTGTCTATTAAACTTTTTGTCACCTTTCTTTACTTTTAGACTGACAAAGATTTAACACTAGGCTTTGAACATTCTGTGCAAGCCCATTACACTGAGCTACATACGCAGACCCTTTTTTGTTTGTTTCTCTATGTACCCACTAACTCAAGATCCTCTGGCCTCTGCATACTAAGTGCTGAAATTAAGGGAGGGGGTTGGAGAAAGGAGAGTGAGAGAGATTATGTGTTTCTGAGTTGAGTTTTCCACAAACTGAGAGGACCCTTTGCCATTATCTTAACCTTGATTATGAATTTAAACACATTTCATTTCATTAGACATAGAAACTACAGACTTTCAGACTACTTTAGAGTCTGAAAACTCACTGTCTTCAGTATTCAGCTGCTGTCTCTGCTTGCTCTCAGCTGTGTTTTCTTCGACCTTTATTTTGTGATTTTAAAACAAACAAACAAACAAACAAACTAGAGAGATGGCTCAGTACTAATGAGCATTGGCTGCTTATTCAGAGGACCAGAGTTTGAATTTTAGCACCCATATGGCATCTCACAACAATTTGAAACTCTACTTACAGGAGCCTAGTACCTCTCTCCTGGTCTGGTTTGTGTGGAACCAGACATACACGTAGCAAAACAATCATACACATAAAAACAAACAAACAAGCAAACAAACTTTAAAAAAAAACACAAAGAAACTGGTAAGCTTCCATTGAAGGGGGTATGTTACCTATGCACAGCTTGGACCACTGCAAAGTAACATCCAGGTTCTTTAATGTATCACAAAAATCGAGGGTCATGATAACTTCTATTCTCCTTCCTGAGCTTGGGTTACAGTCACTTATGGGCCCTGTATCTCAAGCTGACTCCACCCTGGACTAGACAGAGACTTTATTCCATACCAGGACCAGAAGGAATCCTTGGCACCAATGTTGATTTGAGCACACATGTTCTCAGAATTCTAATTTTCAACCAGTTTTAACCACTAGGTCTTTTTCCCTGTTATGCCTTCTCAACAAAGACTTTTATCTTCTTTTACATGACTTCCTAAACTAACCTGTTACCTTGAAGAACAAACACAACAGACTATGTAACCTATGCCATGCATAATCAAAAGTAATATTCTTATATCTGCATTTTTCCAGTTTTAACTGAGTTCAAACCACAAGAAAATATATTTTTTAAAGATTTACTTTATTATTACATGTAAGTACACTGTAGCTGTCTTCAGACACACCATAAGAAGGTGTCAGATCTCATTACAGATGGTTGTAAGCCACCATGCTGGGATTTGAACTCAGAACCTTTGAAAGAGTAGTCAGTACTCTTAACCACTTAGCCATCTCTCCAGCCCAAGAAAATATTTCTATAAGTTAATAATTATTTAACTCCTAAACATATACCAAGAGAACTACATATCCTACCATAAAGATATCTGCACTCAGGGGCTGAAGAGATGGTTCAGCAGCCCTAAAACCAAGTCTCAAGTTGAGGTGGAGGAGGAGGGCTAAACTGGACAAGCGTTAATAGGAGGTATATGGGTCAGGTGTAGCTGCCAGGGCCCTCATGCTAGGCTCTCCTTAGTCACCTCAACCAATTTCCCCTAACCACGTGCCCCACACTCCTCCTATTGGAAGTAATTACCTGGCATGGTGGCAGAATGAAGAAGGGAAACTGGACAGTGTAGGGATGTTGCAATGTCATGCCAAATGGTATTATGTGAACTTTTCTGGAGTTAACATTAGACAATTAACATCAGAACCAGATAAAATAAGCAATGGTTTCTGCATTATTCCCAAACATAGCTACCACTAAGAAAGCAACAAAACCCACTCACACAAGTATCATTAAGTATCAAGTATCACTTAATAATCAGATAACAAAATGTTAAAGACTTGCAGACTATGAGGATGGGGTTGGGGACCACACTTGATAGGAGAGGTAACATAAGGAGTTTATATTGTTGTTCCTGGGGATCCTGGTCTGCTTCCAACTGCAATGACTGTATTTCCATACAATGCCTCTGTCCACCCAGGAATGGAGTAGTCAGAAATTTAGTTGTGTCCCCAGTAGGACTGTGATACAAGTAAGACAGTGTAAAGACAGGGAAAGACAGCTACCCTTTCCTGAACTGTGCTGCTAGGTGCACATGTGAAGAAATCTATGCAAGAGGCCTTTGGCTATGTCTTTCATCAACTGTAGCATCAGTCACTGGCAGTACACCAACAGCAATCCAGGACACCAAAAACTTCTTAGACTTCCCTCAATGTACCACTGTTCTCACCTCCATATCCTAGTGTCTAACTTCCTAGCGCTCAGGTCTTCCCAACCAGATTTTCATCCTATGGCTCCTGGTCATTAATTCTCCAAAAGCTTCTACCTGCCAGAAAAATCCACTAAACTAACATTAATCCCACCCCCACCTTGTGTGGAAAGGAGTCTGTGATTGTACAAGGAGGACTTAACCATATGATCACTCCCCAGCTGCCTATTATTTCTCCTATCACATGCTTTTGTTCTCATGTTCACCTCAGCAGCCAAGAAAGAAGTGGATATGGTTTCTCACCAGAGTGCCAAGAAAGGTACTGATGGATCGTGCAGCCTGGCAAAGGGCACCATACTCCTCCAGGAGTAGGGAGACAAAGTGGTGTGCCTGTGGTGGGCCCTGCAAGCCGGATGGTGCCTTGGCCTTTGCTGCAGCAGACAGTTGCCGGAGTAGACGGACCTTCATTTCTAGCACATATTCCCGGGCTTGTTGCTCCAACCGCTGGTAGAGCTGATAGGGGTCCCGCTCACAGAGCCTACAGAGACAAAGAAAGAGTCACCACTCAGCATGATCTGTCCATACATGTCAGTTCACACGCAGTTTTCATGTCAGTATTACTGACAGTACCCTGTCTTCCTTGTGACAACCTATAGGAGTCACAGATAAGGCACTTGTGCACCTAGACCATTTGATGCCAGGTAACTCAGAGACACTGACATGACCCAAATAATTCCTAGGACTGCACTGTTCATGCAACCTGTGCTCCATGCCTACAGTCCAAGAGAAAAGATCTCATCCCATCTCTGAGGATGGTATTATAACTCACAAACAAGAGGGAAAAGGTCTCCCTTTCACTGTGCCTGAGAATTGACCCCAGGTGCTAACCCAATGAGTGAATTAGAAAATGACAAGCCCAATCTCAGTAGAGGTGATACCTGAAGGACTTTCCTTCTTTCTAGAAACTCATTTTCATCATACAAATGAGCCTGTGCCATTTTCATAATTAGAAAAAGTGTTAGATACAGGTTATCCCGTTTTAAAATTATCAACGAAGTGATGAGATGCATAAAATACAATGAAATGCTTTAAAGCATGGGAAATATATCCCTGCAACCATCCATGATGTTAATTAACATCCAGATTTTGAGAAACTATAAAAGTTACCATCCTGAAAAAGGAAACTTTCTTCCTCAGCCTCCTGATGCTGCAATATAGGTTCATGCCTGGAGATGAGCCATTTTTTTGTTGTATTTTTTTTTAAATGTTAAGTTCTTTTTGTTTGTTTGTTTGTTTGTTTGTTTGTTTTTTTGTTTTTTTGAGACAGGGTTTCTCTGTATAGCCCTGGCTGTCCTGGAACTCACTCTGTAGACCAGGCTGGCCTTGAACTCAGAAATCCGCCTGCCTCTGCCTCCCAAGTGCTGGGATTAAAGGCGTGTGCCACCACCGCACGGCTGATGATCCAGCTTTTAACTTGCTCTATAGTATGGTATTATTATAATTAAAGTTGCTACTTCTTTAAAAGGTACATTTCTGAGATGCCTCTAGATCAGAAGTTCTCAACCTATGAGTAGAAACCCTTTTGTGAGAGGAAGAATTAAGTGATCCTTTTGCATGGGGTCACCTAAGACCATCACAGAACACAGATATTTACATTATGATTCATGTAGCAAAATTATAGTTATGAAGTAGTAATAGTTTATGGTTAGGGATCACTACGACATGAGGAATTATATTAAAGGGCCACAGCATTAGAAAGGTTGAAAACCACTGTTCTAGTTGGAAGCATAAAACCACTGAAGCAATGACCAAAACATGTACTGGCATGTGTCACCATGAAAAACCAGCTGAGCTCAGTGACTGTTACAAACCGGGTGTAGAATGCATTAAGCTATTAAGCTGTAAGTTTTATAAGTTTTATATTAACAGATTCTTTCATCTTTTGGCTACTACATTAAATTTTAAGAAAAGAAGATAGTTGTCTTCCGAGAGAGAGAGAGAGAGAGAGAGAGAGAGAGAGAGAGAGAGAGAGAGAGAGAGAGAGAGAAGGGGGAGGGGGAAGGGAAGGGAAGGGAAATTAGCACAGTGTTATGGATCACTTTTATTCCCAGTATTCAAGGGAAGAAAAAATCACTATGAGGTGGATGCAAGCCTGGTTTACATAGCAAGTTCCATTCTAGCCAGACTTATATGGTGAAATCTTGTCTCAAAAACAAATAAACAAATGAAATAAATAAAAATATGTATTTATAATTTTTAGTATGCACATGTATGTGTACCTGAATTTATGTGTATGCATGCCTGAGCCCATGGAGACCAAAAAAGGACATTGTATCCCCCTGGAAATGTGAGTTTCAGGCATTTATGAGCTGCCATCAGCACAGGCAGTTTCTACTGGTAAGCTGTATCTCCATCCCCTCCTATTCCCTTTCTAAAGTTATACAACACTTAAGTTGTAAAAGGTGAGAGTCAAAGTAAAATGTGCAAAGTCGTATAGAAAGTATGTATCTATATAAAAATAGTATGCAAGCCTTGAGTACAATGTGCAAGGTAATAAATATGTAAAGCCAAGTTTACAATGTGCTTAGAGAAAATAAATGGAAAGATGTATTAATGTTTGTAACATTAAAATTCAGTGGGTTTCCCCCCATTATTAGAGATCAAATCCAAGGCTTTTTACATAATACCACTGAGTTATCCCTAGCCTTTGGTTTCAGGAGACAGGGTCTTATTATGTGGTTTATTATAGCCTTGAATTTGCTATAAAGCACAGACTAACCTCCTGCCTTAGTTTCTCTGTGCTGGGATTACAGGTATATATCACTAAGTTTAGCAACAATTTTAAGTAGAATGTGTTCTATATAAAATTCAAATGCGCATGGGACAATTGAACTCAGAAGAACACTAGAGAGCTGAGAAGACTCAATAAAATCACTTTTTCTGCAAGCACAAGGACCTGAATTCAAACTCCTAATCCTCTTGTAAAGGGCCTGACAGCCCTGAGCATGTCTATCATCCAGCGCTGGAAGGGAAACAGGTGTTTTCTGAAAACTCCCTGGAACCCAGCCCAACTAAAAAGGATTGGACATCCAAAGTTTGATGGCCAACCAGTATACGTTGTACAAATATTTAATCTTGACCTGGGCTTTCTGCCCTGCCTTAAGACCATTTGGTTTTCAGATAAAAACCATATATAACCTTTATACTTAAGTCTTAAACAGTATAAAGGTTCGGCAGTTGCCTATTCTCTATGCTGTTAGAATCTGTTGTCAAAATTATTTAATTTTGACTCCAGGTTTTTAATCCCATCTTAAACCATTTAGTTTTGGGATAAAAAAAAAAACCCATAAGTTTTAAATTTATAATAAGTCAATAACTGCTAAATATTATTGCTTCTGTTTTATCTGGGCTGTTCTGGACTTTAATTGACCAGCCCTCTGGAGATACATTTTCTTGCCAACTAACCCATGGTGGCTTTTTTTTTGAGGGGGGGGTAATTTTTTTTCTTGTGGTCCTCCTCTGACCCTCAAGCCCACTTGTGTCTTTTCTGCCCAGTTATTGGCTATTGACATCTTTATTTGCCAACCATAAATAACTTGGGACCAAGGTGTATGTAGAGACTTTATGCCTCTGGGAAAACCAGGTCTTGGGGGCCCACACTTAATATTACAATAGATAACAAAACACCAAACCTCAACAAGTACATCCAAAATAATGGGCTTTTTCAAGTCAATGAAAAGCCCTATCTCAAGGCAATCAGGAGGCAAGCAAAAGAGAACGATCCCCTGGCCTTTCCGAACACATATACACCTGAATACTCATGAGCATTTAACAAACACAAACTCTTAGACAAAGGAAGACCCATGGACATCTCCTTATAGCTTTTTTCAGTACTGTGAAATTAGAAACATTTTGATTCTTTGTCCATTTCCACATTTTATAAATTTAAGGAAGAAACTATATGATACTTTTGAGAACAGATCTTTTAATTTATAATTTTTGATGAGTATGTGAATTTTGTTTGCATATATATGTGTACCACATGAATGTCTGGTGCCCCCAAAAAAGGGTGCTGGTCCCTGAACCTGCAGATATAAACAGATATGAGCAAGTCCTTTGCAAGAGCAGCCAGTGCTTCTAATCACTGAGCAAGCTCTCTCCAGCCCATGCAAACAGACTTATGTGAAAAAAACAATGCAAGCAGTTCATCACTCAATCATTCAAAGTGTTGGCAGGTGCTACTCTACCTGGACAAAACTTGTGCTGACAGGATTCTAAAGCATCACAGATGTAGCACGAAGGATCTGAGATGTTATGGGTTTCATATGTCACTAACTAGGAAATTTCTCCTTAAAAAGGCATTTACAACCTGGAACTAAGTAGGTAACAGGTGAAATCTGGAACACAATGCTTTGGAAATCAATGCCCCTGCTTCTTTGGCATAACTGATGCCAAATGTAACTTCATAAGATGCTGAAGTGTATAATTAAAACATGAGAAAAAAATGAGAATTGATCCATGAAATATCCAGCTCAGATGTTTTTACTTTTATTTGGAACATTTCAAAAATCAGGAAAAGATGGCACACTTAAGCAGAAGTGATGCCCACCTCACTTTCTGTCAGTCACTGGGCACAGGGAACCTGCCAAAGAACAGATGCTGGGTAGAAAACACTCCTATGAGAACTGCTGCTGTGCACCTCACAAGCTGTTCAATCTCAAGAGTGCTTCAGTGGACAGGAGTACTCTGCCTCCCCCCCAGCCCCCCACCCCCGAGTTACAAATGCAAAAGTGCTTATAAAAATATCCAATATTGGCCGGGCAGTGGTGGCACATGCATTTAATCCCAGCACTTGGGAGGGAGAGGCAAGCGGATTTCTGAGGTCAAGGCCAGCTTGGTCTACAGAGTGAGTTCCAGGACATCCAGGGCTACACAGAGAAACCCTGTCTTGAAAAACAAAAACAGAGCCGGGTGGTGATGGTGCACGCCTTTAATCCCAGCACTTGGGAGGCAGAGACAGGTAGATTTCTGAGTTGGAGGCCAGCCTGGTCTACAGAGTGAGTTCCAGGACAGCCAGAGCTACACAGAGAAAGCCTGTCTCAAAAAAAACGAAAACAAAAACAATCCAATATCAACTGGCATAGCAAGAACTCTGGCATGTTGGTTGTGCTAATATAACACATACCACATGTCTTAATACATGACATTCCATTTAGAAACAGGAGAGCTCAGTCAGGTGCAGTGGCATACCCCTGAATTGCAGCACTCAGAGGGACTATATAATAACTAATTCCCAGACAGACAGGGCTATACAGAAAACCGTTTCAAAATCAAACAAACAGGGAGGGAGGGAGGGAGGGAGGGAGGGAGGGAGGGGAGGGGAGAGGAGGGGAGAGGAGGGGAAAGGAAGGGAAGGGAGGGAGGGAGGGATGAAGGGGGAGAGAAGGAGGGAAGAAAGAGGAGAACCTACAACTTTTTACCCAGAAGTCTCCTATTTGCCAGTTATCTGCTGAAGACCTGAGCTGCAGCAAGAACTCAACAGTCTAGCTGAACTTCACTTAGGACAGGGCAGGGATTAGATGGGGCTGTAACATGAAGGGGCAACCTGTACCTATCCACAAGCTCCTTCACTCCCTCTTTGTCGGGAACCAGAGACTGGTCCTGATCTTCTGCCAGCGGTGTCCCTGCCTGGCGGTATATGCATCGGACCATGTAGCGGACTTCTGACCAGTAGTTCTGCAGTTGCTGTGGTTCCCGGTCTGTCTCTGCTGAGATGTCTCTGTGACAACATAGGAATCAACAGAGTTAAGGGAGGTAGTCTACCGAAATTCCCACTAGGTACTCAACTCCACACTCTGACCCCATATGACAACCAGAGCCCGTGCTTTCTACTCTTTGGTGCCTTGCTCCAGGCCAGGGGTACAGCCTTTTGCTATCACCTCCTAACCTCTTCCTTCAACTCCATCACAAGCTCCTCTTCCATACCCATTTTTTAGGCTCGCCTTAGACTCATTTTTCTTTTCAAATTAATATCCTTTTTCTTTCTATATATCCATGACTGCACTGGAACTTATATGTAGATTGCTCTGCCTGTCAAGTGCTACAATTATAACATGAGACAAGAGTTGACATTTCTTTAAATTTTAAGAGTTCTTCCATTTTGCGCTTTATATGGCCCAGCTTACTAGTGTTTAGTCTCTGAAGGGCAATAATTTTGTCTTTTTGTATAGTTTTTTCCCCTCATAATAGGAAAGTCATGTCCTATTCTTAAGGATATATCGAACAGATATTAATTATTTGTCAAAAGAACCCCACGTCCCAGACAAGCACAACATATTCTTACATACCCTATAATCCTAGCATAAGCAGCACAACACAATACATACCTGCGTTCACTGCAGGCCTCACATGAACAGGCATCTGAGGGCGTGGTGCCTAGCCCTGATGAGGTCATGGTCTGTGTGCCTAGGGCCAGCCTCCCAGCACCACTGGTCTCAGGCTGGGAGCCCCCAAGTGATGAGTGAAGGAGAAAATCTTGGCCCTGCTTTAAAAATAGAATACAACAGACCAGTTATGTTTACGACATCAATTGTCTACTGACTTCTAGAGGCAGATATGACTTTTAACCCAGCACTTAGGAGGCAGAGGCAGATAGATCTCTCAGAGTTGGAGACCAGCCTGATCTACATACAGAGTTCTAGGATAGCCCAAACTACATAGACCCTGACTTAAAACAAAAATGCCTACTAGAAAAATGTTATAACTGAAATCTATATAGCAAACTTTTGGGGGAGCTGAAAAGGGGCTATCAGGTGCCAGAGTCTAGTGCATAGCAGCACAGGCTGGCCTGGAACTCGTTATGCAGCCTGCATTTTCTTGCTTCAGTGTATAGCACACTGGATAGGCAGGCAATAAACTCCAGGTTTTATCTGATAATCAATAATGTTCTCATTTCCAATGGTTTTTACCATCACATGACAACATCCAATAGATTTTATTTGAAGGGAGGGAGGGAGGGAGGAAAACACTGAGGATAGGCTTCCTGAATGGAAAGAGCCAGATGTGAGAAATGTTTCCTATACTTCTGTTCCCTATAGGATACACACACACACCACCTAAAGGCTACTGCTGGACAAGAAACAGATAACTCAAGGTTAATGTGCTTCAAAGGTTTGGCATATGGACACTAGTATCAGACTCTGAAATGGAAGAACACAAGAACCCAAGAGCTTCCTGCCTAAGAAATACAGTAGAGAATTGTACTGTCACTACCACATGGGAGAAGGAGCAGTTATCAGCAAAGAACCCACACAAATAGGTGTTGAACAATGAGAAGGTCCAGTTAAGCATCCTAGAAGTTCAGAGAAAATAAGTACCTAGTATTGGTCAGACAATAAGCCTACAAGTATTCCTGCTACTGTGACCCAGCTATACACGTAATGTAGAGCAAGCACCTTTTAACCAAAAAAGCCATAGACAGCCTGACAAGAACCTACACCCTAAATGTTTCCTTGGGCCTCCTCCCCTGCTCTGGAATAGAGAAGTAGGAGGACATGAAACACAGCCTCTACCACAGTTATTCCTCTCCTCTCTTTTACAGATGACTGCCCATCATCCTTGCCCAGAGATGAGTGGGCAGACAATGCTTTTTCTGGTGATAACAATCACCAGATATTCTCAACAGCAGCAGACTTAATGTACAAGGCTGACTATTCTCTGCCAGCTCATGCCCACATCAAACTAGCACATCCCCAACCTGCCACTCAGTGTAAGTCTGTCACCTCTCACCTGGTGACTGCCAGGCTCTCTACTGGCCTCCACTTGCTCTTACCCACTCTCAAACAGCAGCCAAAGAGAGTCCATGAGCTCCCCTGCCTAAAATCTGTTCATTTCTGTATTACTTTGGAATACATTCCTTGCTTTTTATCAAAGCCTTCCAACTTGTCTGGGACAAAGTTCTGTTTCTGTGTCACTGTACTTATTCTTCTGTCTATAGTGCTCACCCAATAACCTTGGCATGCCTTCTGATGGCCTGATGAAGTTCTATAACACAGGTCGCAGACAAAAAGATCCCCTACCCAGACACAACAAGCAAGCCATTTTTGGTGGTTTTGTTAATTTATTCATATTTTTACCTCAGTTCAATATCCAACTTTGCCACACTCTATGATGAATAGACATATGTCAACTGTGTAAGTAACAGGTCAAATGTTCAAAGTGTGGGCAGAGGATGGTAGAAGAACACTGAAGGGACCTCAAAGTTCCCTGCATATTTCCTCCCTTACTCATAATACCAAGCATCTTTGTCATTAAAGAAATAGAGACTGGAAGATATGCTCTCTCCAGGGAAGTAAATTTTGCTAACACCCAACTGGGCCTGTAGCACTGAGGAACCTCTATTCTTCAATGGGTCATAACAACATCCTCTCCAAATTGATTTCTTCAGTTCCACAGCTTTGATCACTCTTGTCAGTTACCATTATGTTGTTCAGGGATCACCTCAAAGATCTGAGTATCTGATGATCTCCTGACACTGTTTAGTTTCTCCCTATGTTAAGATTTACTATTTATTGATGGCGTGCCTGACTGCTGGCCAAGTTCTGCTTGGTACACCAACCATGGTTAATTAATCTCTTTTCTTACTAAGTGCTATCTGAAATCTTGATTCTTACTTTCTGGAGTTTTTATCTTTAACGCTGCAACAGAAAGTGGGTACGCCTGCTCATATCATGCACAAATACCTACAGTGACAGCTGGCACATCAACCACAACTAAAGTGACATTTTCCAGTGATAAACGATAAATAAGATAACAGTAACTACATGTTAAATCCCTGAATGTGGTAGTTTATAGTACTTATTTAGGCTGAAACTCAGGTCATTATATTCTGTTCAAACTGGACACAATTTTTCAAAATATGATGATTATTTTCTATTCAGTAGGCAATGTGAAATTTGCAACAACCGGCTTCCTAGTCCCTTCAAAGATGCATGGTAAGCTTCCATCACCATAGATTACTGCTTCTGCCACCCTATCTTCTCCACGACAATAAACTGTACGTTCAAGCTGCAGACCCAAATAAACCTCTGACCTCAAGCTGTTTCCATCAGGCACTTTATTAACACGATGAACAAGAAAAGCAGGATCATTTCTATGATAAACCTGACTCTGATTCATAGGCTTCAGAGCTGGTTTATGTAAGGAATGTACAAGAGTTTGGAGGTTTGGGCTAGATAAGCCTTCCAATGCATTCTGATGCGGTTTAGGCAATCAAACTGCCAACAAAATGAGGATAGCAAGGGCCAAGAGGAACAAGTGAGATAAGCAGAACCTACCTCTCCTTGGGGTGATGGCAGGTTTAAGTGATGCTAAAAAAGAAAAACAAAAAAACCACAATTAGTCTCTCTGACTCAATCTTGAAGGTAAGAATGTAAGCTCTCAGCTATTATTCCAGCACCCTGCTTTCCCATCTGCCGCGACACAGATCATGGACTATCACTGAAACGGCTATGTCAAGAGGAAAACATAAATTCAATAAAGCAAATTCTGAAACAGCAAAACTTCATCTTGGCAAAAAAAAGACCAAAACCAAGCCAACAGCTGGCCTAATGCTGCATGAGTGAAGGTCAAGATTATCATTTTCTCCCAGTTGAAAAAGTTCTTTCCCTTTCAGAATCTGATTTTTTGACGTCAACTTGCCCTAAGTAACTTTGGGGCAAATTTAAAAATGAAAATAGCCGGGCACTGGTGGCACACGCCTGTAACCCAGCACTTGGGAGGCAGAGGCAGGTGGATTTCTGAGTTCGAGGCCAACCCAGTCTACAGAGTGAGTTCCAGGACAGCCAGAGCTACACAGAGAAATCCTGTCTTGGAAAAGAAAAGAAAAGAAAACAGGGAGGGGGAGGGGGGAGGGGGGAGGGGAGGGGAGAGGGGAGGGGAGGGGGAGAGGGAGAGGGAGAGGGAGAGGAGAGAAGGGAAAAGAAAAGAAAAGAAAAGAAAAGAAAAGAAAAGAGATTTATGTGTTCCTCTTCTACTTTATAAACAACATATAGCATCCTCAAGGAGATGATAGATAGATAGATAGATAGATAGATAGATAGATAGAAAGAACTTTAGTGCTCATACTAAAGATTATGAATTCTGACAAAAGGGAAAAGGCTTAGTCAGTAAACTGCTTGTTATAATAAGCATCAGATCCTGAGTTCTATCCCATACAATGCCCCCACAACATAAAAAGCCAAGAGCAGTGGTACATGCTGTAATCCTATTACTGGAGCTGCAGTGATAGGAAAGAGTACATTGGGATGGACTGACCAAATCTAGGCAAATGAGTGAGCTTCAGGTTCTATGAGAGACCCTGAGGTTTTGAGTAAATTATTATGTGAAATACACAGATCATACATTATTTTTAAAAAGGTCTCAAAAAGTAAACTATCAAAAAGTAAAGGGAAGAGCAACTAGAAAAGACAAAGTCAATCTATGACCTCTATATGCATGAACGTATGTATACACACAAAAGTCTAAGGAAAAGAAACTCACATTAATCATAATCTTAATTTGTGCCTACCTCTTTAGTCTCTGTCCCTTTTATTTCACCATGTTTATATTTTTACTACAGTATGAGTTATAAAATTCTAAAATATTTTTAAGCTTCTTCCAAGAGTGTTTCATTACTGTATTTCAGTTCTTTCCTACTAACTTACCCTTTTTTGTTTCTTTCCTATATATATAGTGCCAAAAAGCTAATGTACGTCCACTCTCTGGTATAGGTACTTCAAATATTTTAGTAAAGGTATTCAGTCATTACAAACAACATACAAGCAGAGAACACAATGGTTAAGGGCATGGGCTGTGAAACAAAAATACTGTGGTTTGGAACCTGACAATGCCTCATCTTAACTGTTTGATCCTAGAAAACTAACTTTCCTAGCCTAATTTTTTTACACAGCACTGGCTGAAGCTGTGCCTTCAGACTGTACAGACAGCCAGTAAGCTACAATATATTATTAGTTTTTTTCAAGACATCTTTGGAGTGTTCAAAACAGCTACTGCTGGTGTAAGGCCAGTCCAGCTATCTGACAATCCTTTTGTTCAAGGTAGGTAGGGTAGTATGGAAGAGCCCAGCAGCTGAGTGTAGGAAGTCAAACATCAACCAAGTTTGCTTACAGTCTGAGAGTGATGGCATATGCCTTTAATTCTAGCACTCAGGAGACAGAGGCAGGTGGATCTCAGAGTTAAAAGGCCAGTCTGTTCTACATAATGAGTTCCAAGATAGCCAGACTTAGAACTACATAGAAAGACCCTGTCTCAAACAGACAGACACAGACACACACAGACACACACACACAAAGGTTGCTTACTACAATTCTATTTATTTTAATATTCATGTATTTATATTATTATTTTGAGAATGGATTTTACTATGTAACTGTGGTTGGCTTAGAACTATTATTTAGACCAGGATGGCCTTAAACTCAGAGAGCTGCCTGCTTCTTCCTCTCAAGCACTGGGTTTAAAGACATGTGCCATCATACCCAGCTACAAATACAATTCTAAAGAATTTATTATTAGTAATAACAGTGATTTAAAAGAATTTTTAGAAAGAATAAATGTTTAAGGATTTTTATTGGAGGGGGTGAGTAGAAGAGAACTCTTAATCACTAAATCATCTTGTAGTCTGATGAAGCCTAGGGTACTTAAAACCCATGAAAAGGTCACTAGCATATTTTTTTCATGCACTTCAATCAAAAGAGGAACCAGCATACAGAAGACAACTTAGAGAGAAAGAGAGCTCCAAAACATGCAAATTTTGCCATTCTGATCACTCAAATATTTTTGCTTATGAAAACATAATATTCAATTTTACAGGCAATCAAGCTGGTTTTTTTTTTTTTTTTGGTTTTTTTGTTTGTTTGTTTGATTTGGTTTGGTTTTTTGGATTTGGTTTTTTTCCGAGACAGGGTTTCTCTGTGTGGTCCTGGCT
Source organism: Apodemus sylvaticus (assembly GCF_947179515.1). Taxonomy (NCBI): domain Eukaryota; kingdom Metazoa; phylum Chordata; class Mammalia; order Rodentia; family Muridae; genus Apodemus; species Apodemus sylvaticus. Next base: position 76,624,981 of record NC_067482.1, read on the forward strand.
GTCCTGGAACTCACTCTGTAGACCAGGCTGGCCTCAAACTCAGAAATCTACCTGCCTCTGCCTCTGCCTCCCAGAGTGCTGGGATTATAGGCATGCGCCACCACCGCCCGGCTCAAGCTGTTTTTATAAATACTTTATACCTCAGGAACTCCTTCCATCCATCTACAGAGAAAAGTATTTATTACTGTGATCCAAAAGAAAAATCTTTAACAGCAAAATTTGGAAGCTCAAATGTATTATATTCATATAGGTGACTGGTACACAGCAACAAAGCTCAATTACAATGAATGAATAAATACTATATGGTTATGGTTATAAATTTTAAACATTTGGAAAAAAAATCAAACTACAGTGTCTAGATTTAGATGTTTCAGTGCTATTACTAACAGAGGCCAGAAGGTGATCAACAGCTTGGCAGGAAGGCAATCCTAAGCGTTAGAGCCACAACAGGACCTAAGCTGAGGGGCAGCTCTTAATTTCTCTGTGCTAAGAGTCAATACCAAACACATCCACAACCACAGGAAGCAACTATGCCTAACTCACCAGTAAGAACAAACCTAGAAAATCCAAATAAGCCTGCCCACCCAACTACCTCCCTCCCTCCCTTCTTTCCTTTTATGAGACAAAGCCTTACTAGGGTCTAGCTAGACTGGACTTCATTATATAGACCAGGTTGGTCTCCAACTCGGCTACTAGGCTGTCTCAAGACAGATGGTATTAAAGGTGTATACTACCACACCCCAAAAATCTACCTTTCTATTGAGTGCATAACGAGAAAACATAAAACACTACCTAGAGATAGAACAAAGGATATAGGAAGGAGGGGAGAAGCCAAGAAGAGGGAAGAAAAGTTATAAATCAGCATGAAAAGTCACCCTTAAGGAAGGTGCCTCCATGAGGCTTCCGCACAATAATGAAAAAAAAATGTATAAGTAACTTCAACAGGCTCAGTCAGTATACATTATGAAATCATATTTATTTAAAAAACAAAAAAAAAACCCAACAATACACAGAGAATAAGAGATTTTAAGTGCTCTCACCCAGATATTATAGATTAAGCACACATACAAAAATCAAGACTGGAGAATGGTTTGGTACACAGCTCAGAAACAGCTGTAGTAATGGATACACACAGAGCCTTCTACCCAGGTCAGACACATATGCAACATTTATAAAACTCAACCATGGGTCAGAATTAGCAAGTGCTGCTAACTGAATGCAGAATAACTAATATATACCATAATTTCTAGCCATACACATCACAATAAAATCAACACAGCAAGAGAAGAGCAGAAAGCTCAGCTGGCCCAATGCCCAGGCTGGAGACAGTAATAGACAGCACACTTTAAAATGTGCAAGAGGGCTGCACCTGTGAGATGGCTCAGTGAGTAAAAGAACTTGCTGCCAAGCCTGACAACCTGAGTTCAATTGTTAGAATCCACATGGCAAACCAACTCCTATAAGCTGTTCTCAGACCACGGCATGAGTCCAACACATACACACATACATACAATAAATTTAAAAAATGTAGTAAAAAAAAAATGTTAAAGTTGCCTTTTGAGCACATGCCTTTAATCCCAGCACTTGGGAGACAAAGACAAGAAGATCTCTAAATTCAAGGCTAATCTGGTCTACAGAGTAAGTTCCAAGACAGCCAGGACTACAAAGAGAAGTAAGTAACAAATAAATAAGTAAGTAAGTAAATAAATAAATCTTTTAGCTTTCTGGGCACAATATACACAAAACATGAATGGGCTAGAAATGAGTGGCTACAGAAGAAATGCTATCTGGAATGTGCTGCCTATTCATGACTGTCATCTTGACTGCATTTCAAACCAACTAAAACACAAACTGTTGGGCACTCCTATGAGGAACTTTCTTAATCAGATCATTTGAAGTAGGAAGACCAACCTTAAATATCTTGCCCCTACTCTCAATGGCTCATTCATTATACATCCTGACACCATGTAGAACAAAACTGGGAACTTTAAAAAAAAAAAAGAAGGAGGAGGAAGAGGAAGAGGAAGAGGAAGAGGAAGAGGAAGAGGAAGAAGAAGAAGAAGAAGAAGAAGAAGAAGAAGAAGAAGAAGAAGAAGAAGAAGAAGAAGAAGAAGAAAAATACATAGAGAATAAGAGATTTTAAGTGATGTGTTCCTTTAGCAGTAATAGAACCAATTTATTCAGGATTCCAGCACTAACTGAAGATCAGTAGCTCTCCAGGAATTCTCTAGGACTATAGCAACAAACTTAGACTGGAGACATTCACCCTGTGGGTAGAACAACTAGTGGGCTTCTCAACCTCTCCAGTGTGAGGCAAGGTATTGTTTGGTACCCCCAGAATGAGTAAATATAAGGATTCAGCCTCCCAAAGTCACTGACGGGTAACAGCATCGGACATGTGCTCTCTAGTCACTGCCTGGTATTTAACCAAACAGAGTGGGGGGAACATAAGCAAGAATGATAGTAAAGGAAGAAATGAAAATGCCAGTTCCACATAAATTCTCCGCAAAACAAAGACACAACTCATTTTATGAACTCTAAAGGACACTACATGTCAGGAGGGCTGGAAAAAGATAACCTCCCCTGTTGTGGATTGCTATTTGTATGTTCTGCTCCCTCACCCTCTTGTGGGAGCCACCGATGCCAGAGTAGTGCAGCAACTTGGAGAAAGGACATCCAGGTAGACTTGGTACAAAAACATGGTAGTTTTCCCAAAGCAATACAAATATGGAAACCCAAAAGCCTACGAATGCACATGCATGTGTATATAAGTGCATGCACGCGTGCACACAAACACACACACACAATTTTAAAAGGAGAAAAATATATATAATGGGGAAGGGAGAATATGAAAAGGGATACCTGCACAGGTGGATTGGGAAGGGCTCATGAGGCTTTTATCTATCCCTGAAGAGCTATCTATTATTAATGTTTCTGGGATGGGGTATCATTTTCTTCAGTGGTAAAGCCACTGTTAAGTAACCTATGCTCCGATAAATAAGCCCCACTTCCAACACTCATGCCAATAACCCTAATCAAAACCCTGGTTCACAGAAAGGAAAAAAACAAAACAAAACATGAAGAAAAAAAAAAAAACATGAAAGTGGGAGGGCACTTGTGAAGGTTTTTGGAGCAAGAGGGAAAGAATAAGGGAAGGTAACTGGAGGAAGGTGAAATGATCAAAATTTAATATATACTTCTATGAAACTGAAAGAAAAAAATCTGAAAAGAAACTTTCAGACTAATTATGCTCTAATTATTATCTTTGGTGAAGCGATTACAGGAGCTTTTCTTATTCCTTTGCTTGTTCATTCATGCAAATGAGTACCAGATACATCAGGTCAACTGCTCTTGGTTAAAACATACACAAAAATAACTGTGTTAATGGAGTTTACTCTCCAGTAAAGAAGACACATCGTGTAAGTGAAGTATTAAGTCAGAGATAGAGCTAGGGAAGAAAGACAAAACAGGAAACAGGGCTTGTGGGAAGGGGCTGAGAGAAACACTAAATTCTAGTCTGATCAGCACTGAAACCCCAGACTTAGTTACTAAAACTTTGCCACCTACAATGGCATTGAAGGGGGGGGGGGGGTGTCTTCGGCCAGCTGAATGGCCAAAGATGAAGAGGCCTAGGCCTTGGAGGTGGAAAGCCATTCATACTACAGACAAATCCTTCTCAAAACTCCACTGGGACTAATCTAAAAACAGAAGGCAGGAATGGTTGCCTGTTACTGGCCACAAGAACAAGAGATCAGAAGAGAAGTCACTCAGAAAACAACTTCTTGCATTCAGCGGTCAAAAGAAAAGAAGAAAAATAAAATAATAAAAAAGACGAGAAGAGCCTTGAATATGGGTATGGTTGAAAAAGCCATCTCCTAGAACACAAATAGAGATAAGAAAGCCTAATGGGAACAGCGGTCGCTAAGACTAAACTATGCCAAAGCGTAGATCAAGCCTAATAGTCTCCGGTAAGGGAAGGTCTGGAATCAAGGAGTGAAGGTCAGGCTTCCAAAGTGCCTTACAGAAATTATTTTCAGATATTTACCAGTACTCGGGACTATCTAGAACTAAACACATGAATGTCTAACTGGCTTTTCAGGAAACTTTATGACTAAAGAAACCCTGAGGTCAGAAGAAAAAGCCAAAATGCACCAAACTAGTGACCAGCTTGCTGATTGTGCAAATAAGGAAGTAGATGTTCTCCACCTAGTGCTGGTGTGGCCAGCAAAGGCCAGGAGAGACATCCCTGCTGGCACCAGTCAAAAGATAATGTGGAAGGAAGTGTTCTGATGACAGATGGAAATCCCTTCCTTCCATTGTCAGTTAGCCCACCACCCACAAGAGAGAAGCAAGAAGCCCACTGAAGCTGCAGCCACTCACCGGCTGGTCAAGACCGCTGTGCCTCTCTTCCTTCTCCACAGTCCTCCGGCAGTCTGGGCATACCCACAGCGGCAGGTGCAGCACGCTGTTGCCCTTGGGAGCCATGGAAAGGGCCAATTTGCTCGCAGTCTTAACTCCACTCTCTAAGAATGAAGAGTCTTTCCGTTCACTTCTGCATAGAAGACAATAATCCCCAGCGGGGTAGGGTGGTGTCCTATGATTCATGCCAAAACTAAAAGGAGTCTGGAACAGAAAAAAAATTCTATGTTCAAAACCTGAGCCAGGAAGCCAAGATTATTAAATACACATATATATTATACATATGTATATTTATATAGAAAAATATTAACTAGAAAACATATGAAGCTGAACCTCATACTCTAGAAACTGATGATATTTCAAATAAAATAAGAACATCATTAAGAAGCACTTCGCCTTTCACCTAGACTTTTGCATTACTTTGGCTAGGAAAACCCACCAGGATCTTCAGATCTCAACTAGGCATGAAACATCATACCAGATGCATTTACATACAAGGTCTTGTACCAAGGAAGCAGCTCTGGCTTAAAAGTATCTCTGAAGAAGGCCATCCCAGGTTGAAACTCAAGAAAACAATCTCATGGCAGCTGCATACCCAGGACCCAAATTCCCAAACATATTGCTGAATTCACAGCCTAATTTCAACAGGTGCTTTTTCTAAACTATGGGGTAAATGTAGGAAGAGAGGCCTAAAGCAAAAGATCCTCTGGAAAAAGCTAAGGGTCATAGGTTTGGAAACAGATAAAGTACCAAGACCACCAAGTAGGGATAAGACTAACTCAAAGCAGATAACTAAAATGGGTTCTCCTATAGCATTACTGTCCACTCACTGAGGGATGCCTGCAGTATTGGGGCAACCCCAGAAAGCAGGTGTGACCTTGCAGGAGCTGGCTGCACCCAGCCTTTGCTGATTCAGCACCCAGCAAAGGAAGACAGGAGACCCCTCTTCAGCATCTCCTATCACAGCCATCAGACGAGAAGGAAGAACATCTCATTCCTCTCTAGTGTTCAGCTATCTTTGCCAAACCAGCTCTTCAGATCTTCCCTTACTCTCATGTCTCTCCTTAGACTATCATTGACATTCAACCAGACTATGAATGTGCACTAACACACACAACTGATCAGCAACAACCAGAGCTACCAAGTGGGCCCCAGGCTACACAGAGGTACTAGGGATAAAATCTGGGACTGAATAAATAACTAATGAGTGAGGGAAAGTCTTTCACATTTATATATTCTGATAATGGCTGAAACAGTATGAGCCCATTATACCCATAAAGTCATCTCAGTGTGTGACAGGGTGAGGAGCGTCCCCAGTATAGCCTATAAACTCTTCTGCCCAGATCCCCACCAAAGAACAAACAAATGAGCAAAACAGCACAAGAGTATTCATCTTTTTCCATACAAAGAATCCTGGGATGTCAACATCATGAGAATTTCAAAACTCACCTCACTTAAGACTGTCTTTTTCTTGTCACAGACAGAATAACCACAACCATCAGAACAGTCAGTGGTCATAGGTTATACATGCATATGCTGGGCACAAGTGTACCTACCAAAAGCCAGGCCAGAAATGTAATCAAATATGACATCCAAAACTGACAAAAGACACCCACTCATTCACCACCAAATACATGGGTCCAAAAGTACTTTAAGATTTCAGCTTTATTCAGATTCTAGGATATTTGAATATATATTAAAATAATTTTGGGATGGGCCCAAAATTTATGACTATGAAAATTTTCAGTTTCAGATGAACCTTACACAGAAGCCAGTGTCACTTCATAAATATTTTAAGTGCATCAGCACTGTGTCTGTAACCACTACATGGGATCTAGTGATGGATCTTTCTCTATTAGTCTCATGTTGATACCTGACATGGTTTGAACTTGGTAGTATTTCAAATCTTGGACTTTTTGGATCAGAGATGCTCAACCTGTACTCACTAGGCACCAAGGCACAGTAGTAAGTTTTTACTTATTCACTGTCTAGAAGAGTTTACCAAAGCAAAAACAGCTCATCAGAGCTTAGACTACTAGCTGCAATCCTAACACTCTGAGACTAAGGCAGAAATGTTCTAGGCCAGCCTGGGCTAGATCCTTTCTTAAAAACAAACAAATGGACAAATAAAAAAATTGTTAGTAAAAAATATATCTTAGGAGCAATTGATAGAGTGCTGGTGCTGGAAGAATGTTCCTTCATTCAGATTACAATGAAGGCCTCCGTCAGGAAAATACTTGCAGAGATGTTACCTGTACTTAACTGTAGGAGAACAAGCACAAAGAGAACAGGAGCTGAAGAAAGAAGAGCTAGGGAGAGCACCAGCCCCAGGCTGCAGAAAAGCTGATGATGATGATGATGATGATGATGATGGTGGTGATGATGGTGATGATGGTGATGATGGTGATGATGAGCCAGAAGTGAGGCCTGAGACAAGATGGGTCAGGAACAGCTCTAAAAAAGACACATCTCTACACATTTGAAATTTCTACTCTGAGCCATCTTTTAGGAGAGACTAGAATAAAATGCAAAGAACAGAGGCCCTGTTCTTCTAAAGGGCATTGAACAGGTAGGCTCAGAGCCACAGGCTGTGGGTTCTTAGCCTTTGTTTTTGTTTTTGAGATGGTATCTTTCTGTATTACTCAGACTGGCCTCAAAATCCTGGGCTCTGTCAATCCCCCTACCTTAGTCTCCCAAGTAGCTGAGATTACAGGTTTGAACTACTAAATAATGTAGAAATAAAACAAAGCAGAGACCTAAAGAAAACTACTTGTAGACCTGAAAGAGAAACAAAGCATGCTGAAAGAGCACACACATCTGAATATGCTTATGCTAGCACAAACATAGGCAAGGATCTAAAGCTTCTCTAGCGGGTGGGCATAGTCAGAAAGGACATGTCACTCAACTTCTGGTTCTCACACAAGAGAAAGCATGACCCCATATCCATCTTAAATTTTTTTTTTTACTGTATGAAAATAAACTCGTGGTGCATGCCTTTAATCCCAGCACTTGGGAGGCAGAGGCAGGCGAATTTCTGAGTTTGAGACTAGCCTGGTCTACAGAGTGAGTTCCAGGACAGCCAGGGCTATACAGAGAAACCCTGTCTCGAAAAATAACCAAAAAAGAAAATAAACTCTATAGACAATGACATAGAAATGTTGCTACAGGCAGTTCTGCGTAAAGAAGAGGTAGCTTATACTTGTAATAACAATAGAGAACAAGGTAGGATCCATAGGAGTCTAAAGAGTCAATGACTAAATACAATAGGAGAATCCCAAGTGACAGGATAGGTTAGGCCAGTATAAAGAGCCAAAGGTCAGCGACAGCTAATGTAAAGTTTGTATTCCAGAGTAAGACACTCTGGAAGATGGAATTCAGTTGCATATATAATTGGGCACCATGAGTATAAATGATTGGAAAGCCACAGATCTAAGGACTAAGGAGATGGCTCAATGTATAAGCACTTGTTATTCAAGTACATAGACCGGAATATGGATCCCCAGAAATCCATGCAAATATTGGGTGGATGTGGTGGCACACCTGTAATTCCATGAAGACAGAAACAGGGGATCTGGATTTGACTGAAAGACCCTGCACCAACAACAAATAAGGTAGAGCAGCTACTGAGAATGATTCCTGACATCCAGTTTGACTTCCACATGCACATGTGTATCCACACACAAGTATCCACAAACATAAATATGTATATCTCTCCTTGTGCTTGAGTATATACATTAATCTTCTGTGGTCCAGTATCCAAATCTTGGACCCAGCTTGAAGTTTGTAAGTCTGATTCTTAAAAAGAATTAGCTTTTGATTCTATGAGTTTCTGTAGCAAGTTTCTGTTTTATTACTGTTATATATATATGCTATTTTCATTTTCTAGTAATTTCAAATATAAATGACTACATTTTCTACTTTGCTAAGGTGGAAACTTAGATCATTAAAGTTCTTCCTCTTAAATAATCCAAGTTGTTAGTCATATATATTTCCATCTGTGCTCTAATTTTGCTATTCTTAACCAATTTTGATGTTTTTAACTCTCATTTAATTTATAATAATTTTAAATTTCACCTTTTGTGTTCGCTTTCATTTTTCCTGGATTGGATCTTTCTATGTAGACCAGGTTGGCCTCAAACACACAAAGATCCACTCACCTACCTTTGCCTCCTGAGTGCTGAGATTAAAAACATATACCACCACACCTGGCCAAATTTCACTTTTGATTTCCTCTTTAACACATACTTTGTTAATGTTCTTTTGTTAAGTTTCTTAATTTTGGGGCACTCTATATATCTACTACTGAGTTCTAATATAATTCAGCTATCAAAAAAGAGCCTGAAGTGTACATTTCTGGTTGTGTCATGTGACTCAGACTTATGTGATGTCTTGCTGAAGTAGACTCGTGATCTTTTGCTGAATCAAGACTCTTCAGGGCACGTAATGTTTGGAAAGAGTGTAAGTAGGTCTCAACAGACAGTGATAGCACACCTGCATTGCTTGTTGCTGATCTTCACTTCCTTGAAAGAAGCATGGCAGAGAACTTCTCCTCGTGTTCCTACTGGTTCTGGTCATTCCCAACGACTTGTACCAATTCTGTGGAGGCCTGGCTGTTTCTGCTGGATCATGTCAGTGGTGCTGATTAGTGTTTGGTGACACTTTGACCTGGACTGTTGGTATCCTGACAATGGAGATTGGAATATCCCCAAAGAACTACTTCTAAACAGGTCCACATTCCCTTGTCCTATTTACCATCTTTCCTCCCCTACCTTTGGACAGTAGGGCTCGAAGGGGGAATCAAAGGCTTTGAGAATCCTTATTAAAGTAGGTTGGAATAGTCTAAGCCTATAAGAGCCTTAATATAATTTTAAATCTTATACACTTAACTAATGAGTTTTCCAGTGATACAGAACATAGTTCATATTGGTGGATGTTCACTATATAAATATCTTCCCAAATGAGCGTGGCAAACTATGAAAGCTTAGGAAAGGCTACATCAACATATGTACCCCATCCACACTAATCCTTAGATCTCTTTCCCCCACTTCACCTCCAAATGCACAGGGCCAGCTCACACTGCATATAATCATAACAGCTACTACTTCAAATCCCTCCTGGGACTCGGTTTTCTAAAATAGATGAATCCTCAGCAAGGCAATACAAGACATATGAGACCCTCAGATAGTTGGAATACCCCTTTAACAGTTAATTACCTGGTTAAAATTGACAGTTCCACATTTCTATTCCATAGTTTCTATTGACTATGGCTTTCACTTTGCTTAAAAATAAAATTTTAACATTTATTTATATGTGCATGGGTGTACCACATGTATGTCATAGTATGTGTGTAAGCCACCATGTGGTTGCTGGGAATTGAACTTAGGACCTCTGTTCGCTCCACCCCAGTTTGCTTCAGCCATTGTTCGCTTCAGCCCTGCTCCAGCACCGATTGCTCTGGCCCAAAGATTTATTTATTATTATATGTAAGTACACTGGTAGCTGTCTTCAGACACACCAGAAGAGGGCGTCAGATCTCATTACCGATAGCTGTGAGCCACCATGTGGTTGCTGGGATTTAAAATCAGGACCTTCATAAGAGCAGTCAGTGCTCTTAACTGCTGAACCATCTCTCCAGCTCACTCCTCACTTTAATACATGCTTCCAGTAGCTAATTACTACAACTTTATATAGACACATTTATCATAATACAAAGTATGCTTTGCCTGTCTATCTTCTCACTGGACATTCAGTGTTTTTAGAACTGTAAAGAACCCTAGCCCCACTGAAGGGACTAACATGTACAGTAATATCAGAATGTATAGTCTTGCCTTACAGTTTACCTCATGTTATGCATACCTGCCTGCACCTTACTCACTTTTGTCCCCAGAACTCAAGCACAAGTCGTTTCTTCGAGCAAGAGGTACTGCTTAGGAAATAATTACTAAAATGAAACTGAATCATCCCATACTTTAAAAAAAAAAAAAAAAAAAAAAAAAAAAAAACCAACCAGGTAACAGAATCAAGAATTTAGCTACAAAATTAGTTTAAAAACTTAAAAAGTTTTATAACAGACCATTTCTGCTATAAATGCAATTTTATAAAATACACAGCAATTTATAGATTTCAAGGTTGCTCTGGAAACTCAATATAATTTACTTAATACTGATTATTGATTTAAAATGTATTATTTTAGCACCCATTTTTCTTTTTGTGTGTTGTTTTATTTTTAAGACAATGTCTCACAGAGCTAAGATTGGCTTTGAACACCTCATCCTCCTCTGCTTCCTGAATATCAGGATAATAGACACATGCCATCATCCCTGGTTTCCCTCTCTCCCTCTCTTTTGAAGTACCAGTAATCAAACCCAGAACCTGACACATTAACTAGGCAAATGCTCAACCCTCTTTCTTTCCTTATCTTCCTTCCTTCCTTCTTTCCTTCTTCCTCCCATCCCTTCGTCTAGGTATCCTTCGCTGTCCTGGAACTATGTAGTTCACAAAAATCAACCTAGCTCCCAATTCTGGGTTTAAATGCACCAACCCCTTTTAAAATAAGGTCTCACTAAGTTGTCCTGGCTGGCTCACCCTTCCAAGCAGCTAGGATTTATATAGCTTTTATAGCTAGAATGAGTACTTAAAAAAAGTTTCTATGTATGTAATTGTTACTAACATTTGGTTCCCTCTATACATGTAACTACTTCATTTGAAGTCTCTTACTGTTTGACCTGATTGAATTTATCCAGAAGAAAATCATCTCAGTATCCTTGGGACAGGTACAGTACCATTTATTTATTTATTTGTTTGTTTGGTTGGTTGGTTGGTTTTTCGAGACAGGGCTTCCCTGTATAGCCCTGGCTGTCCTGGAACTCACTCTGTAGACCTGGCCTCGAACTCAGAAATTTGCCTGTCTCTGCCTCCCAAGTGCGTGCACCACCACTGCCCGGCCAATACCTCTACTCTTATTATCTGATAGCACAGCAAACATCTGAAAATATTTCGGGTTTCTGCTGCCTGGAAAACCTGCAAGTTGCAAGTCACCCACGGGCACTACTTTCACCACCATCACTGTGATCTCCTGGTCAGGACATCCACATCAGAGGCTAATCCATGTTCTCTGAAAACGGTGACCACAGACAGAACTTGGTGGGTGAAAAACTTTATGGTCCATAGATTCAAAATGCAAGAAGATCCAGGAACTTTCATCACAGGGAACAAGTAACTACTAAGGCTCTAAGCATGCAGGAGTACCTGGGAAGGAAGGCAGTAGAGCAAGTAGCCTGGGAGTTCCCACATCAAGACACTTGAAGGAGAACAGAAACATGAGTGCACTGCAGACTCCTAAATAAAGGGCATGTAAAGGGCTAACATGCTGTTTAGGAAACTATTTGGGACTGTGTTTCCCAAAGTCCCAGCCCACTCATCTTCTTTTACCTGCTCTTCTCTGGCCACTACCAACCAACTACCTCCTCACCAGGTATGTGTCAGTCACATCCCCATCATGACCCAAAGACTCTTCTCCCCCCAACTTTTAAAAGGCATAAGCTTTCCCTTCTTTCCTTTAGAACACAAACATGCTGTTCCTATCTCATCTTCCTTTAAAAAAAAAAAAGATTTGTATAACTTTAAATGTGTATTGTGTGTGGGCATGTGCATGTAGCTACAGATGCCCAAAGAGGCCAGAGGCATCTGATAACTCTAGAGCTTGTTCCAGGTTAGCTATGATTGATCTGACATGGGTATCGACTTGGGTCCTCTTAACTACTGAGCCATCTCTTCAGGCCCCTCATCCTCATCTTGACTGCATTTTCATATTACTACATGTAAACAATGTCCAACAGTCCAGAGATGTTTACCCCACCTCCAAAAGAAGCCACTTAATCTCTTCTATAAAAACGCACAAGTATCACTAAAAAATCCAGAATACTACCAAATACTAGTAAACATGCAAAATGGCACAGCCATTTGAAAAGACAGTTTTGAAGTCTTACAAAATAAACCCAACTGTAACCACTAGATCCAACAACTATGTTCTTTAGTACTTATAAAATAAACTGAAAGCTGGTCGGTGGTGGCGCATGCCTGTAATCCCAGCACTCTGGGAGGCAGAGGCAGGTGGATTTCTGAGTTGGAGGCCAGCCTGGTCTACAGAGTGAGTCCCAGGACAGCCAGGGCTACACAGAGAAACCCTGTATCGAAAAAAAAAAAAAAACAACCCAAATCCAAAATAACCCCCCCCAAAAAAACAACAAAACAAAACAAAACCAAAAACAAAAAAACAAAACAAAAACAAAAACACCAACCTCCCCCAAAAACACACACACACACAAAAAAAAAACCCTAAAGTTTACATATACATGAAAACCCATGCAGATTGTGTGTGTGTGTGTGTGTGTGTATGGGGTATGGATAGTACTTTGCCTGCCCCATGTATATTGCCTCCATTCACATATATTCACAACAGCTTTCATAACTGCTAAAATCTGAAACAATCAAAATGTAATTCCTCAAGTAAATGAACACAAAAATTGGCTCCACATGAAGAAATAAGCTATCAAGTCATGAAAAAGACAGAATTGTAAATATATATTACTAAGCTAAAACAAAAAATTCATCTGAAAGGCTGCATACCACATAATCCCAACTACAGGACAGGTGAGTGTGTGCCAGGGACTCTGGGGAGGGAAGAGACTGGCTTCCTACTTTCTACTCACTCTGCAAGAGCCTAAAAACAGTATATTTAAAAAAACGCTTCTCATACAGCCGGGCCGTGATGGCTCATGCCTTTAATCCCAGCACTTGGGAGGCAGAGGCAGGCGGATTTCTGAATTCAAGGGCCAGCCTGGTCTACAGAGTGAGTTCCAGGACAGCCAGGGCTACACAGAGAAACACTGTCTCGAAAAAAACAAAACAAAACAAAAAGCAAATAAAAAACAATGCTTCTCTGTTCCGAACTGCTTGGACAACTGTATTCATTGCACATATATATATGTATTGCACATATGTATATATATATACATAATGAAAAACTAAAATCAGGACTGCAAAGATGGTTTAGCTATTAAAGAGCTTTTATAGAGAACCTAGATTCAACTCTTGGTACCCACCACATGACGTCTCACAATCATAAATAACTCCAGTCTCAGGGAATCAAGAGCCTTCTGGCTTCTGTGGGCAACAGGCAATGCATGTGGTACACAGACAAACATGCTGACAAATATTCATATATGTAAACAATTTTTAAATTAAAATTGCATCTTACTAATTTTTAAAGTAGACTTTGCTAGAAAGAAGAAACATCCATACAAATTCACCTATAATAAGTAATGTTTGACTGGGAGGTGGTGGCGCACGCCTGTAATCCCAGTACTCTGGGAGGCAGAGGCAGGCGGATTTCTGAGTTCGAGGCCAGGCTGGTCTACAGAGTGAGTTCCAGGACAGCCAGGACTACACAGAGAAACCCTGTCTCGAAAAAAACAAAAAAACAAAAAAACAAAAAAAAGTAATGTTTGGCTCAATGGAATTAACCAGTGACAAAGAGATCTAGAAACGGGCTGGGATGGCCATGGATGGCATCAATAATGTCCTATGTGAGTGTTTAAATGGCATTCTCTACAGAAGCTTCCTACAGTCAGATAACCCAAGAACTTCTTGATCTTCTCCCCCAATACTTACTCAGTGATTGTATGAATAAACAGAAACTGAAGCAAGAATGAAAAACAGCTGAAAAGATGGCTCAGAGGTTAAGACTGCTCTCCCAGAGGTCCTGAGTTCAGTTCCCAGAAACTATATGGTGGCTCACAATCATCTGTAAAGGGATCTGATGCCCTCTTCTGGTGTGTCTGAAGACAGCTACAGTATACTCATATACATAAAATAATTTTTTAAAATCTTAAAAAAAAAAAAAAAAGAAAGAAAAGAAAAGAAAAACAGAATGGCTCAACAACATAACATGCATACCAATCGAGGAGCTGACCCTGTTACTGCTGATAGCTCATCTGTACAGTATCTAGGGAAGGCAAACAGGATGACTGTACTGAACCCTTTCATCATGGTAGGAATGGCAATTTGTTCTCTCTAGGAGAGAAATGTTTTTGTTTAGTTTGGTTTGGTTTTGGTTTTTCAAGACAGGGTAGCTAGCTTTGTAGACCAGGCTGGCCTAGGATGCAGAAAAAAAAACGGTGTGTGCCACCACACCCAGCTGAGAAATAATTGTCAACAGGGACTTTAGCACCATTGAGTGTTCAGTCAAAAGACAGGCCAAATCAAGAACCTAGGTATGGTGGCATACACCTTTAATCCTAGTACTCAGGAGGCAAAGACAGATGGATCTCTGTGAGTTTACAAGCCAGCCTAGTTAGTCTACATAACTTTCCAGGGCATCCAAGGCTACACAAAGAAATCTGTCTCAAATAAAACAAATCTGAATAGGAGCCACATACCTAATTGAAGAGAGTTAGCAGATTCTTAGTCAAGAACAGGATCAATAAAAACAGGAGTAAATACAGAAGCAACAGAGCCAGGCAGTGGTGGCGCATGCCTTTAATCCCAGCACCTAGGGGGCAGAGACAGGCAGTTTTCTGAGTTCCAGGCCAGCCAGGGCTACACAGAGAAACCCTGTCTCAAAAAACTGAGAGACAGAGAGAGACAGAGACAGAGAGAGAGAGAGAGAGAGAGAGAGAGAGAGAGAGAGTCATAGACCTGAGGTACAATGTTCTAGGATAAATTTGATGCATATTATTCCTAGTATTTTCTGTGTGTGATGTATGTATATGTATACCTATGGATGCAAGTATTCGTGAGCATGCATTCATCCTTGTCTACACATACAAAGGTCAGAAGTTGGGTGTTTTCCTCTATCAGTACCATTCCTATTGTTTTTAGCTTTTTAAAATATTTGTTTGTTTGTTGTTTATATTTTGTTCTCTGTGTTAAGTGTGAAATGGCAAAAGTGTAGAGGTCAGAGAAAAACATACAAGACTTGGTTCAATCATTCTACCATGTGTTTCCTTACAATTCAAGTTGTTAAGTCTTGGCAGCAAGTACCTTTAGCCACTGCACCACCCTGCTAGCCCTGAGACAGGATTTATTACTGAGCCTAGAGTTCATCATTTCAGCTAGATTATCTTGCCAGAAAACCCTCAAGACCTGCCTGTTTTGGCTCTCCCGGTACTGGAGTTACTACTGGTGCATGCTAGAGATCTGAACCCAGGTCCTCATACTTATACAGCAAGCATTTTGCCCACTGAGCCATCTCCCTAGCTCCTCATGAACAAAAGTAATTCCTTCCAGCCTAGCCAAAATAGGACTCAAACATCACTGGAGACAAGCAGCTATATCCCCAGAATGGATATCTGCTTGAATACCATCGAGCTGGTAAATAGAAAACTATCCTTTGGGGGTGCAGATCAAACTTATCAGGCTATCCTTGAACCTGCCTCAGCCTTCCTGCCCTGAGATTACAGACAGGCCTGTGTCACCAATCCTTGCAAAATTTATCAGAAAGCTACCTTCTATTTACATGCTTATAACCCCAGCTACATAGAAGGATCAATTAAGCCCAGAAGTTTGAAGCCAGAATCAACTAAAAAAGCCCTGCCGGGAGGGGAGGAGAAGGAAGAAGGAAGGAAGGAAGAAGGGAAGAAGTCATCTTCTGTGTGCTAGCAGCACCCAGGGCCTGTGGAAAGTAACACTGGACTCTTAAGGGAAGCCAAAGAATTTGTCAGGAAGTTGCCCATAGTAATTCTATTGAAATCTAGAGAAGGCACAGAGAATTGGGATCAGAAGCCTTTTCCACTTGCAAGGCCTACAAACCCACTACTGACAAAAAGAGAAACTTGATAGAGGGCACCTCAAATGTCACATACGACAGTGGGTGTGTGGGGAGCCAAGAGGCAATGAACTGCTAATTGGCACACCTTCCTGCTCACATTTTTCCATGCTGGCTGCAGACACAATGACTCTTGGCTTCAGCACCTCTTTCTGCTTACTCAGTGAAAAGAGCCAGGTCTCACAAATACTGGAACTGCCGCACTTACATCCCAATAAACTTCATGAATTGTCGGGGGCTGGAGAGATGGCTCAGTGGGTTAAAAGCACTGACTGCTTTTCCAAAGGTACTGAGTTCAAATCCAAGTGGTGGCTCACAACCATCCGTAATGAGATCTGACACCCTCTTCTGGGGTGTCTGAAAACAGCTACAGTGTACTTACATATAATAATAAACCTTAAAAAAAAAAAAAAAAAAAAAAGAACTAATTGTCGCCAGGCGGTGGGGGCACATGCCTGTAATCCCAGCACGTGGGAGGCAGAGGCAGGCATATTTCTGAGTTCCGAGGCCAGCCTGATCTACAGAGGAAGTTCCAGGACAGCCAGGGCTATATATACAGAGAAACACTCTGTCTCAAAAAAAAAAAAAAAGCAAAAAAACTAATTGTCTAGGAATAAAACTCTTAATGTACCAACAAAGTGAAACAACAAGAAAAAAATTACCAACGATGACAATAGTGAAGGGGGGAAGACCATGAAACATGTAGAATCCTAAAAAGTGAATTTTGTTTGAAAATGTCTTTCCTAAACTAAGCTCCTTTCCATAATGTTGATGTGACTTTTCAGATTGGTAATACTGGCACTAATAAATGTTCCAAAAATGTGAATCATCTGAATTTGTTATAAAACAGACTGAAGAAGAAAATAACAAAACATTACCCCAGAACCATATGTCCCTCACCCAACAAAATTTAGTCAGCATGAGTTCTGTATTTGTACCTACCTGTTTCTAAATATAATGCCTACAAAATCAAGTCTGTATTGGAATAAACAAACACAGACTAGCAGAACACTTCTCATATCTCAGTGTAAGTCATCATCGAGGGGAAACTAACAGTCTGTATGTTACACGTAGTGAGAAAGGAAACTGCACTGGAACTCTGCAGTCAGAAAAACTGAATTTCAATTCCAACTCCATCTCCCAATAGGCTGTGTGTAACTTTGAGAAGCCTCCCCCCAATCCTTTTTGCAGTGTTTTGAGAAACAGACATTCCATGTAAGCTCTGAAAAACAGGGTTTTTTTTTTGTTTTTTTTTTTTTTGTTTGTTTTTGTTTTTGTGAGACAGGGTTTCTCTGTGTAGCCCTGGCTGTCCTGGAACTCACTCTGTAGAGATCAGGCTGGTCTCGAACTCAGAAATCCACCTGCCTCTGCTCCCCAGAGTGCTGGGATTACAGACGTACACTACCACCGCCTGGCTGAAAAACAGTTTTTAAATCAATACTGAAAAC
Source organism: Apodemus sylvaticus (assembly GCF_947179515.1). NCBI lineage: Eukaryota > Metazoa > Chordata > Mammalia > Rodentia > Muridae > Apodemus > Apodemus sylvaticus. The sequence continues at coordinate 76,642,675 of NC_067482.1, forward strand.
TATAGTTACTCAGAGAACAGGCACCTGGAATAAAAGAGTACAACACTGGTTGACACTCACTGCCCACTCTTCTTTTCTAGCAAAGGATTAGCACTTTTTGGCCTGTGTCTTCATTCATTTACTAATGTACTTTTAAAAAATCTACTCAGGCTTACCAGAGAACCAAATAAGATGCTGAATTATTATATATAGGTCATGAGCTTAAATGCAAAGTCTGAAGTCTAGACCCTTGAGCATAGTGATTACCAGTTAAAATGGCCACTACTTGCCATCCTTTTTTCATTCTTAAGTATGATTATTAGGTGTTTACACCAGTTTATGACACATGCCTACCCTCATTAGGACATTAATACATTATCCATCTGACATAGGGTGCTATTACCATTAAAATGAGGAAATGCAAAGGCTTAGAGAGATGGCTCAGTTGTTAGCAGCACTGGCAGCTCTTGTAGAGGACCTGGGTTCTGTTCTAACCACTCACATGATGGTTTACAACCACCTGTAACTACAAGTTCTCAGGGATACAAAGCATTCCTCTACCCTCTGTGTGTAACGCACACATGTGGAACTGACATACACACAGGCATACACCCCTACACGTAAAATTTTAACTGAAAAATGTAGCTCTGTTGGTAAAGTACTTGCCACACAAACATGAGAACCTGAGTTCAGATCCCCAGCAGACACAGAGCAAAAATGAAGTGAATGAAAGTGTTTGTTTCAGATTATCCCTTACCCTGAAGCCAAGGCTTGAGCCTGTCAAACTTGCAGCAACTATCCTGCCTCAGTCTCCTGTGCACTAGGCTTACAGGTATGTACCACCATACCCATTATTGTTTTTAATGTTTTTCCTGTGCTGTGGACCCAACCCAGGACTGCTCCCATTTGCAAGTACTCTAAACCAACTACAAGCCTGTCTTTTTTTTTTTTTTAAAGATTTATTTATTATTTATACATAAGTACACTGTAGCTGTCTTCAGACACCAGAAGAGGGCGTCAGATCTTGTTATGGATGGTTGTGAGCCACCATGTGGTTGCTGGGATTTGAACTCAGGGTCTTTGGAAGAGCAGTCAGTGCTCTTAACCACTGAGCCATCTCTCCAGCCCAGGCCTGTCTTAATTAGGGTTTTACTGCTCTGAACAGACACCATGACCAAGGCAAATCTTATAAAAGACATATTTTGGGCCTGGTTTATAGATTCAGAGTTTCAGTACATTATCATCAAGGTGGGAGCACAGCAGCACATAGGCAGGCATGGTAGAGGCAGAGCTAAGAGTTCTACATCTTCATCTGAAGGCTGATAGCACAATACTGACTTCCAGGCAGCAAGGATGAGGGTCTTAAGCCCACACCCACAGTGACACATGTACTCCAAGAGGGCCACATCTTCTAATAGTGCCAACTCCCTGGGCCAAGCATATACAAACCATCATAATACCCAATCCTTAAAAACATTGTATACATTTACTGTGTACCATGTAATGGTTTTGTTTAGTTTGGTTGGGATTTTTGTTTGGTTTGGTTTTTTTTGGGGGGGGGGGTGTTGCTTGTTTTGTTTTTTGAGATGGGATTTTTCTGTGTAGCTTGACAGTTCTGGAACTCACTCTGTAGACCAGGCTATCCTGGAACATGATTAGAATATGCTAACTCCGGAGCTAGAGAGATGGCTCAGCAGTTAAGAGCACCCACTGCTCTTCCAGAGGTCCTGAGTTCAATTCCCAGCAACCACATGGTGGCTCACAACTATCTGCAATGAGATCCGATGTCTGCTGACTCTGCCCACCACTGCTCGATTGCTGTAGTATTTTTTAATAGAAGGTGAACAATGTGATATCAGTAGATGACATGCACTGTGATGTTCAGGAGTATGTGTAACTGCCCCAGTTACATCAAACAGGTTACCTGGAAGGGAAGCTGAGGATGTATGGGAAGGCGGCAAAAAGAGATGGAGACCGAGACAACACCTGCTATTGAAGGTCTCAAAGTTTAATGGAGAACTCCAAATATATAGGCAGAGGAAAACCCTTCCCCCAAGGGCTGGAAACTTCTCTGCAGAACCAGTTCAGTTGCTCCCCAGATGGCTAGTGTTTCTCAGGAAACTGCAGGTCCTTGAAGAACAATGGGCTTCACCTTGGTCTCAGCACTCCATCCTAGGTGGAGGGGATTATGGCTAACACAGGAGTTCCCGCTCAAAGGTTGGGAGAGGAACTTCGCATTGGTTGATGTCAAGTTCCTACCAGGTGGCATGGCACCCCAATAAGGCTCTCTACAAGTATGGGATATATACTGTGTTTAGTCGTAGACAACATACACTGAGATGTTTCAGGAGATGGTATTCAAAAAAAAAACAAAAAACAAAACAAAAACCCTAAGGAAAAGACAGAGATCGGAAGGGAAGGAAGAAGTGAAAAAAGGAAAGGGATAGGGGAAGTTTGTATGTTAGAGTTACATGTTTGATAGTTCCAGCTCTTGTCAAGAGGTCAAAGGAAACAGGACCGAGATCAGCCTCAACTATGGAGGACAGTGGTCCTCAACCTTCCTGATGACTGACAGTTGGCAGGTAGGGCTGGTGGGACTGCAGAGGGAATGTTCTGATTCTTTATTTTTTTTAAAGATTGATTGATTGATTGATTGATTGATTGATTTAATGTAAGTGCACTGTAGCTGTTTTCAGACAGTCCAGAAGTGGGCATTTGATGTCATCACAGATGGTTGTGAGCCACTGTGTGGTTGCTAGGATTTGAACTCAGGACCTCTGGAAGAGCAGTCAGTGCTCTTAACCTCTAAGCCATCTCTCCAGCTCTCGCTCGGGCGCTGTACTCTCTGTAGCTGTCTTCAGACACCCCAGAAGAGGGCATCAGACCTCATTATTGATGGTTATAAGCCACCTGTGGTTGCTAGGATCTGAACTCAGGACCTTCAAAAGAGCAGTCAGTGCTCTTAACCACTGAGCCATCTCTCCAGCCCCGCCAGTTTGTTTTTGATAATTAACAAGTCAGATTTATATACCAATAAATTCTCAATTCACAAGATACCAATATAATGATTTCAGAACCAATTGATGATAAAACCTGCCCACCTAGATTAGACAAATTATTCCAAATATTCTATCCTTTATGATATCATAACTACCTGTGGCTATTAAAACCACACTGGAACTGACTCTTCTTCCTGTCCCTCTGTCCCCATCTTAGCTCTTCCCTTTTCTCCCAAGTCATTCTCAGTCTCTGTAACTCTTAGCTCCGCCTCCCTTTTCCCTGTCCAACCACAGGACCCCTGCTGCACTAATATTTTAATGCACTTGGACAGGGAAAATCCTGTCACACTATATACGTGTTCTCTCTGTGCACACATATGTGAGTTCAGGTAGAGCCTAGAGTTTAATGTCAGGTGTTTTCTACTAATCTCTACCTTATGCTTTTGAGATTTAATTTTTTTGAGTCTCACACTGAACTTTAACTGATTCAGCTATACTGGCTTCCAGCAAACATCAAGGATCTGCTCTATCTCTGAATACATTACACACACATAGTGGAAGGAGAAGAAATGCACCAGTGCACACACATGCATACAACAGAGCAGCACATACACATAATGCAGTGAAAAGAGCAAGGAGAGTGTGATATGTTCCTTCTATTTTCAGATGAAAATAAGATAGAACCCTATAGCCTTTCCCCTTACTTACTTCATCTTGGGCAAAGGCCACCACAGGAGAAAATGAAATAATTCAGGATCAGCTTCTTTTATTCCTTTCTCTTGTTCTCTACCTTTAGTCCTACTATTGCCTGGGAGAATGGGGCCAGGACATATATAGGATATTGCATGTTAGTCAGGCCTAAAACTGGAGCCTAGTTCAGAAGGTCCAATACCTCCTCTCCAAGGAGATGTAAAGACACAGAAATTATGATTAATCAATGCCAGTGCTGTTCAGCCCTCAGTATGACTTCACTATTTATAAAATAAGCAGTGACTATACATTTCTTTAAAGTCTCAGATATATGAATGGCATGTGATAATATGTACTCAGTCCTATTATGTGGATTATCTACCTTACCTACTCTATGTCTATGTGTTTTATACACATATCACAAAGCATTTTATCCCACTATCCCACTAAATATGAATGTTCTGTAATTAACTTATTTTTTACAATATACCACTGATATTCTCAATGGTCATATCAGAACTTTTTAAAATTAACTATGAAAATGGCCATGTACACATCTGTAATCCCTGCACTGAGAAGGCTGAGACAGGACAAGACTTTTAAAGCCAGCCTGGAGTATAAAACCAGACCTTGTCTTAGAAAAGGGGGGAGGGAGGGAAGGGCAGGTGAGGGTAGAACAGAGCAGAGCAAGGTAACTTGTGTCTTTATATTTTAGTACTCAAGACTCTGAGGCAGGCAGATCTCTGTGAATTTATTGAGAGCATGGTCTATACAGTAAGAGAAAAGAAAAAAAAAGAAAAGGAAAGGAAAGGAAAGAAAAGGAAAAGGAAAAGGAAAGGAAAAGAAAGGAAAGGAAAGGAAGAAAGAAATATATCATTAGCAGCTCTTTAAGAAATACATAATTGGGGCTAGAGAAATGGCTCAGTAGTTTTGGAACATGTATTGTTCTTGTAGAGTCTAAAAATAATCCAAAAAGGCCTCAGCCTTCTGGAATATGCAGATGCAGCAAAGACCAACTGTAGGCTTTAATTTTTTAACTCTATTTTTAATAAAGGTTTTTAAACATTTTAACCTCCCTTCTAGCCACTAGAGGCAGTGGGAAAGAAATGTTATTGAGATGTGTGCGAAGTGGACCTGTTTAGAAATTGTTCTTGGGCTGTAGAGATGGCTCAGTGGTTAAGAGCACTGACTGCTCTTCCAGCAGTCAGTCTTGAGTTCAATTCCCAGTAACCACATGGTAGCTCACAACCATCTGCAATGGGGTCTGATGCCCTCTTCTGGTGTGTCTGAAGAGAGCAATGGTGTACTCATATATATAAAATAAATAAACTATTAGAAATTGTTCTTTGGAGCAAATCTCATCTGTGTTGTTTGGGAATCAGCAGTTCAGTTCACAGGTCAGCAGCAGCAGCTCAATCCACTTTACAAATATACCAGCAGTCCAGTTAAGTAGTGACACGATAGCAAACATGAATCAGCAGTGGTGGCACAACCTAGCAGACAGTCAAGCCTCAACTGAATCAGCACAAGTCAGCAAAGGGGATCATGACCATCAAGACATGGTAAATTCTTTGGTGTGCCTCTCTCAACGAGGTAAAGGTTAGCCAAGATGCAAGACCAAGAAGTATTGCAAAGCTAGCAATATAAGCATACCCTCCTTTTTTTTCTTTTTCTTCTTCTTCTTTTTTTTTTTTCAAAGACAGGGTTTCTCTTTGTAGCCCTGGCTGTCCTGGAACTCACTCTGTAGACCAGACTGGCCTCAAACTCAGAAATAAATCCATCTGCCTCTGCCTCCCAAGTGCTGGGATTAAAGGAGAGCACCACCACTGTCCAGAAAATGTCCATCTTACAGTCTGTTGAGTCCTATTTATACTCCCTCCAAAAAAATCATGTGTCCACTCGGGCCAATTGGCAGAGTGATGTCAGCTGATACAGACTCATGTAGAAGGGGAGCTTGCGAATCAAAAGTTCAGTAGACTTCTGATTTCACGGAGTACCATAGTGAACGATGAGGTTTCTTGATCCCCTCCAGTAGAGGGCGCACTCTTGCGAGCACCTTTTGTAGCCAGTTGCTTCCTGGGTGCTTTGCGAGCCATCTGCTTTGTAAGAGCCATGGTGTGGGCACCTTCTTACTTACCCCCTTCTTTCTTCAGCTGGAGCTCAGCAAGAGAGAGGCAGTGCTGGTGTAGTTTCTGTATCTTTTATGGAAATACCAAAAATACATTTTTTTGGTCTTTCCTGAGTTTTTCTGTCTTATCTGTTGAGCTACTCTAGCTTTGATATCTGGGTTATTAAGGTTATATCTGGTGCAGTGTTGTTTAATTGTTCTATGGATGAGTTTCTCTACTGTTAATTTGAGATGGCTGACTTGAATTTGATATTGGGTATTTGATATTTAATATGTACATTTATTAGTCTAGTGTTGGCTGAAGTGTAAACTTGTGGTTTCTTTGGAAAGTCAGTTATGTCAAAGAATGTTTCTTGGAAGCAGACACAGGTGGAAGGATCTCCCCTAAAGCAGAGATATGTGAAGGAATGTTTTACTGGAGTGGATGGACACAGGTAAAAGGATGGTTTGCTAAAGCAAGCATGTGAAAGGATGAATGGATGGTGAAGGATTCTTCAACAATGACATGTATGGGTTGGTTCACCTTACATGCATTGTTGAGCTCTATTTGTCATGACTCCATAGAGAGAAACGCACCAAAAATCTTCTCGAGGTTCCTGTGGCTTCTTGCAGCTTCCAGAGACTTCTGATTAGCAAGCTCCCCTTTCAGCAACTGGTGCAAGAAATTGCTCAGGACTTCGAAATAAACCTGCACTTCCAGAGTGTAGCTATTCATACCTTGCAGGAGGCAAGTGAGGCCTATCTGGTTGGCCTTTTTGAAGATACCAACCTATGTTCTATCCATGCCAAACGTGTAACAACTATGCCAAAAGATAGCACACCACATATGCGGAGAACATGCTTAAGAGTCCACTATGAGGAGAAACAATTCATTCTCGAAAAAAACTTTTCCCTTCTTCCTGTTATCAGTAGTTCTGAATGTTAGATATTTTTTCCATGGGGTCAAAGGTACCTAAGTATATGATTGTGAGTGGAAGCATAGAGGACAGAATCAGGTACTGGCAGTCTCTCCACGTTCATGTGTGTGTGAATTTTTAATATAAGTGTAAGATACAAAGCATTAATGCAAGCAAAATGTTTCAGTGAACACATTTCAACAGTTCAACTTTATATAAAAAGTATAAATAAACCTGTTAAAATTTTCTGGACAATGCCGGCATTTGTATTTTTTTTAAAAATAAGTAAATTTCTTATTGACAGCAACTAAATGGTATTTGTAGCATTTTTATCACACAGTAGATTCCATCCATTCACTATACTTTTCTGAGTTGTCCTACATGCAAGTACATGTTTTTAATGTTGTCTGTCTTCTGTGGTGTTCCTGCAAGTTTAGTATTAAAATACATTGAAAGATTAAAAAAAAAAAGGATAAAGAAACTAAGGTTAAGATTACAATTAAATAAGAATGAAATTTAAAGGATTAATGAATACAGACACAAATGAGATTCCTGGACTCCAATTTGGTCACTTCAAAAGCTACCTACATAGCACCTAGGAAATGGGACACTGACTCAGGTAAAACAAAGTCTAAACTGAAATAAATACATAGGATCAAATGGTCAAATAGAAAACTTAAATCCAGGACTGGAGAGATGGCTCAGCAGTTAAGAACACTGACTGCGGGGGCTGGAGAGATGGCTCAGCGGTTAAGAGCACTGACTGTTCTTCCTAGAGGTCCTGAGTTCAATTCCCAGCAAACACATGGTCTCACAACCATCTGTAATGGGATCCTTTTCTGGCATGTCTGAAGAGAGTGATAGTGTACTCACATAGATAAAATAAATAAATCTTAAAAAAAAAAAAAAAGAACACTGACTGCTCTTCCAGCAGTCCTGAGTTCAATTCCCTAGCTAGCTATAGTATACCCACATACATGAAATAAATCAATCTGGAAGGAAGGAAGGAAGGAAGGAAGGAAGGAAGGAAGGAAGGGAGGGAGGGAGGGAGGGAGGGAGGGAGGGAGGGAGGGAGGGAGGGAGGGAGGGAGGGAGGGAGGGAGGGGAGGGAGGGGAGGGAGGGAAGGAAGGAAGGAAGGAAGGAGGGAGGGAAAGAAAGAGGGAAAGAGGGAAAGAGGGAAAGAGGGAAAGAAGGAAAGAAAGAAAGACAGCCGGGCGGGTGGTGGCACATGCCTGTAATCCCAGCACTCTGGGAGGCAGAGGCAGGCAGATTTCTGAGTTCGAGGCCAGCCTGGTCTACAGAGTGAGTTCCAGGACAGCCAGAGCTACACAGAGAAACCCTGTCACAGAAAAACCAGATCAAAAAAAAAAAACAAAAAACAAAAAACAAAAAAACAAAAAAAACAAAAAAAAAAAAAACGAAAGAGAAAGGAAGGTAGGAAGGAAGGAAGGAAGGAAGGAAGGAAGGAAGGAAGGAAGGAAGGAAGGAAGGAAAGGAAGGAAGGAAGGAAGGAAAATTAAAGCCTGAATATAAACAGTCATAGAAAAAATATTAAGTTTAAATCAAAACTTGTAACATGATTTGCTGATCCCTCAAGGGAACAGCTCTAAGACTAGCCGAGACAGGAAAATATCTCAAGTCAGAACTTCAGCTATGCATAGCCGATAAATACTGGCTAGAGAATCCTCAAGACTTACCATGCCATTCATTCAAATAGCATCATATATGAAAATTTTAATTACGCTTTGGTTTTATAATCCAAACTAACTTATAAAGACAAATGCCTTACCTGCTTGAACAGAGAGCAATTATCACCTTTAACTAAATTGTGCACAGTGTACAGTACATATATGTTATTGCAGAAATGTATATTATCTGTGAGAGTTTACAGGTTTACAGACACAAAGAAAGTCAAAGCAACCCTGACAAGATTTCACCCTCAGGGATGCTCAAATGCTGAGACATATTTATTCCACATCCTGCTTGATCATACCCTTACAATGCCTTGATGTTTTTTCCTCAAAAAATCTGCATCTAGCACAATTTCAAAATGGCTAGATTATCTAGCATCATAAGACTGTTCCAGTCAGAACTTCAATTAAGCCCTGAACTTCTTCAGTATACAGAGTCTGGACAACAATGCTACAGCTATCTTTCTTCAAACTGACCAATATCCAAAAGTGGGGTGGGGGAGGGTGTACAGGACAAAAGGAGAATGGTACCCCAAATCACCAGAAAGCAATTTTAAGAAGAGCAATGCCCTCATTCACAAAAGATGGGGTAGATGGTTTTTTAATCATTCAATATTCATGGATGGATGTTTGTCATCAATTAAAAGGGTAGGTTACAAGTTAATGGTCTTGGCCAAGGAGGAAATATAATAAGGGATTCAGGGATTTCTTTTTCTTTCCTCTATCCTTCTTTCTCTCCTATCTAGTGTTAGAGAGAAAAGTGTGGAGAAAGAACAACCAAAAAGGGGGAGAATAGGAATAATAGGAATAAAGGGAAGTTTATTGAATATACTCTTAAATTACATTGCATTTCTATTAGCCAAAAAGGTATAGATTAGATTGTATACTGATATAAAATTAAGGTTATATTTGGTTACAACATACTATGTAGCAACCTTTTTAAAGGTATTATAGCTATGTAATTCTTAACAATCCAAGGTTAAGTTCTAGTACAAACTGCTTAGGATAATTTAAAAATGCAAGTCAGTAGTCAGATAGTCAGACCTATGGTCATGTAAGATACTAGTTTAGGTAATTACAGAAATATGTTTCCAAAGTTAAACAGATAGTAAATAGCTAGAAACAATTCAGATATACTATACATAAATAGATGGTCTTCAAAAACCTCAGTTATCTGCAGAAAAT